>NC_068985.1:28384756-28387220 GCF_001194135.2 Octopus bimaculoides
GGGGAGGAGGAGGAAGAGGAAGGGGAGGAGGAGGAAGAGGAAGGGGAGGAGGAGGATGGTGATGATGATGAGGAGGAGGAGGCTGACCCTTTGAATTACAGGCACAACAGAAATAGGAAGTAAGAGTGAGAGAAAGTTAGGGTGGAAGAGTACAGCAGGGTTCGCCATCATCCCCTGCCGGAGCCTCGTGGAGCTTTAGGTATTTTCGCTCAATAAACACTCACAACGCCCGGTCTGGGAATCGAAACCGCGATCCTATGGCCGCGAGTCCACTGCCCTAACCACTGGGCGATTGCGCTTCCCCACCATAAATAATGTATATACAAACGTGAAACCGCAATAGCGCTATAATTTTATCTTTCACAGTTGTGTTTATTCTGCTACAAATACACTTCGCTTTCTGTGCTAAACACATAGCTGTCCTAGACTGAGGTCAGTGTACTGTCATTCGGAACGAGTTCTGATTTTGACACACAGTCTCTAAAAATTATTTTATTCTCACATAATATCCTATAGCTTAGCAATGTTCTACGTTTATATATTCAGTATCAATGATATTCACATACGTAATATATTACTGGTAGAATCGTTAACACGCCAGGTAAAATGCTTAGCAGCATTTCGTCTGTCTTTACATTTGACTTCCGCCGGGGTCAACTTTGCACTTCATCCTTTCGGGGACTATAAAATTAGAACCAGTTGAGCACTAGGGTCGATATAAGCGACTTATTGCCTTCTCCGAATTTAATGGCCTTGTTTTAATCATTGTGTATAATACAATGTCTGCATCATTTCACAGCTGATTGGCCAGCCTTCCAAACGCAACACTTTCTTCGCCAAATCTAAAAGAGATATCGAGCTGGAAAAACGGTTTGCTGCACACTAAACTACTCAAATAGGTACAAATCATCTACCATGTTTTTGTACATTTCATTCAATAGCAATTTCTGGATTTCTTTAGAAGTCTAGGTCGAGCTAGATTTCACAGTATCAAACTGTTTCATGCTGGTTGTAAGACCAAAATTCTTTGTAGTAATCGGGACTGGAAAAGCATATTCAACTGCAAAGAGCAGTCCTTGTACGAGCATTTATGGTACTTTATATTTTTGCCCGAAGAGTTTGAATGTTGAAAATTTTCGAAACTGAATTATGCAACCAATTGACGTTTCTTTTTACAAAAGTTGTTAGAAACATTGCAGAAAGTAGATAGCGTTGGAGTTAAAACAGTCTTCGCTCGACAGATTTATCACAGTAAGAATGTCAGCTATGGCTCTGTTTTCAGCAACATTTGCTTGCCTTCAGTTGTGAAAGGATTCAACACCAGAAGAAATCAACTATGAAGAAATCAAAGCCTTAACCACCCTGGCCCTTTTCTGACTTTCACGAGGACTTAAAACACCATGAGTTGTTCATACTGACTTTCTACGATAACGATTCGTTGAAAAAGAAGTTCATGTAATTACTACAGGCTTACATTGGCAATAGCTTTCTCAGAAATAGCAGTTAATAAACCTCTGTGATTATGGAGCTCCTTCATAATATAGTAGCGATGATTTAATAGGTTTACATGTAATTTGGGAAGACGGATTCTTACACATAAGCAGTTCCTTCAGGTACTCACTTTCCTTTTATTCCATGAAGCTTTTATGTAGCTTCCTTACAAGTATTGATATGAGCTTGCTTCGCTTTAGAAGATGGTTTGTCCTCATACCATGACTTGTAATGGCAAATGCAGCTTATCATTCATGCTAGAAAAGACAAGATAATTTTCGTGGAACGAATCCTGATGTTTAATTCTACCGAATCACAGCATTTCTAGGCATCTTGACACGCTGCATTCCTTCTTTGGGTTCAGAGGTCATGAACGGAGAGATTAATCTTAGCATGGAATTATCGAATAATGCATTCTATTTGGCTGAGAGCTTAAGATTCATCGTAGGATCTTTGAGTCGCAGGCATTGATGGTTCAGTTAAAGGATATCCCTCAACCCACGCTCAGCCTGGGTTCGATACTTGGGTCCTGAAGTCTCTCTCTCTTGCTTTCTTTCAGTTCATGTCTCTTCCAATTTTATACTTTTAATGGTTTCAGCTTTATACGGCTTTATATATATATGTGTGTGTGTGTGTGTGTGTGTGTGTGTGTGTGTATGTGTGAGTGTGCGTGCGGGCACGCGTGTGTGCGTGCGTGCACGTGTGTGTGCGTGTGTGTATGCATGTGTGTGTGTGTCTGTGCGTGTTTATGTGTGTGTGTGTATTGTGTGAAAGTATACATTATATGTATATTTATGTGTGTGTATATGCTGAGAACCCCTTCGGTCATGATTGACCATGGGATTGAACCTAAAAAGTTACCCTCCCAAGCACAAGTCCGGGCAAGGTTGTTTATGAAAGACCAGCAGTCCCCCATGCATACCGGCCTCCTTTCTCCATGCCACCAGTGTTATCCAAGAGAAAGGCAAAGGCC
>NC_068985.1:28387286-28390002 GCF_001194135.2 Octopus bimaculoides
TATAAGCATAATTTACAAATATACACACATATATACGAACGCAAGTATATGTATATATAAAATGCTGAGCACACACATTTTGTACAAGTATCCAGCTGTTCGAACCCTTTTCTTGGTGCTTTCCCTAGTGTTTAGCTTCCCAGAGCTTCGGTGAAAATTCCCAAGTTATAAAGTTTTACTGCTGACGTTAGTGCAATTTTCTTTTTTGGGATATATCTAGCCGTGACGCATTGTTTTCCTTCCAGACGGAAGACCAATTTCATTTAAAACTTCGTGAGAAAAGGCTCATTTTGCGAAGATAGTTTTCTCCCTCATCCGGTAAACTGTAGATTAGAAACAAACTTGTGTCAAATACTAGTTTATTGAAGTAATCTTTTTCCATAATAATATTTTTCACTCAACGTCCTCAGTTCATGTTTTGAAGCCTCTAATTTTCCCTCGGGAATTTGAAGTCTATAATCTCTCCATACATTTTAGTCAATTTTTCTATAAGAAGTAGTTGTTCTGCTGTGAACTTAATATTTACCTTACACTTTATTACAGTATATAAATAACCGATTCTGCAGCGAGGCTTGTTGATATTTTCTTCTAGTTTTATTATCTATATTGGTTGTTTACGTTATTTCATTACCACGTGCACAGCAGGATTCCTCTAGTAATCAGAATGATAGCTACTATATACAATCAAGTATTGATTATCCAAGACGTGTTATCACATACTTTTCTATAGTCTCTAGTGATATTTACAATAACATTTTAACATTAATGTGGGTTTTTTCCAGCTCCCGTCTAAAAGGGTTTGTTATTTAATGATAGCTTAGAGAAATTGGAGAAGATATTTTCAAACTGAAGTTCTTAAATGTATCTTAGATGTATACATTCCTTAGTCGTCTCTGTCCTATCGCTTACAAACGGGCAGATATGTGAATCACATCATGATTGCAATCGTAGTGACGTCGGTAATTCGCTTATATTTTATGGCTTACTTCTATGGCGGATTTTAACTGGTCATCAGAAAATTTACAAAGCTTAGAAAAGCAATTGTCCTCTGTGACAATAATTTTTCGGGAAAAGAAAGATGCCTGTTGTTGGAGCTATTTAACTATCTTTTAAATTTCGTTAGAATTTTCCCCAATAGTTTTGTTTTTAACTGCTTTGTATGGGCAATGTAATGATCTTCGTGAGCTTATTGGAAGCAATAAAGTAAATTTTGCATTAGTTAAAAAAGAGAAAATGAAATAAAATAAACATTTATACCGTCGTCTTTAACAGACTACAGATCTGGTAATACTTTTCCTTGTCGATATTGGTGTTGTCTTTATCAGTGTCGACCATGATCTTAAAAATGAAATCCAGTTTAGTAAAATGTATTTCTATATAATCCGGTTAGAGTAATATTAAGATTTGGGGTAACAGGTCATTGCCAATTACTAAGTGTATTGTGTTAAGATCGGCAGAATTGCAACAAATTTCAAACACACACTATAAAACAGATTCCCCTATGATTGCACGTTTGTTGTTGACTGTAAGATCTATGAATGCATGTATGTATACATGTATGTATGTATGTATGTATGTATGTATGTATGTATGTATGTATGTATGTATGTATGTGTGTGTGTGTGTATAGGTAAGTACATGTGTGTTTCTAAGAATGTGTTTGTATGCATAAATAAATGTGTGAGTGTGTGTGTGTGTGCATGCCATTCTTTCGTCCTATTTTTAATCACGAATATGAATGAAGTCACACCACAAGGACACACAAGGCATCATAAATTCTCCATACAACGCTTACGTCGTCTATACAACACTTCTCTTGTTTAACAACATCGGCGGCAATAACGATTGACTGCATCGTAACCAGCTGACGAGAGTAATTCTGGACGATGGCTCGACCTACTAAAAGCAACAGCAAAATCTACCTTAAATCACAGCTGCACATTTTCATAACGGAAACACCATATCTGAAGTTCTAATTATAGAGAATCCCAGAATGGTCATGGTTGGAATTCCTTTGATAATGGAACTAATAGATCCAAGTTGGCTTGGTACTAGAAAATAGCAAACGCTACATAATTTGAGATGGAAGATAAATAGAAGCCCAAGAGATACCAATATCAACAACACTACCAACACCAGCAGAGTAGGGAAAGTTCAACTAAGAGCTGAAAGCACATTTTGTCGTCTTAGATAATGAAAGAACACATAAAATAGTGTAGTGCAGCGTTACCTAAAAAGGCGAAATGATCGAACTCCGGAAAGGCTTTGATTCTGGGTTTAGTCGATCAGAGTTGCCTAAGCATCATTATCAATACGAGCAATGCTATTTCGAAGAACCAAACCAACCAGCACCGTCATTCTTTTATTTTTTAATTTGTTTCGGTCATGTGACTGCGAACATGCTGGAGCACCGCATTGAAGGGTTTTAGTCGAGCAAATCGACCCCGGGATTTATTTTTTAACCCTAGTACTTATTCTAACGGTTTCTTTTGCTGAACCGCTAAGTCACGGGGACGTAAACACACCAACACCGATTGCCGAGTTTTGATGGAGGGGGACAAACAGAAACGCAAAGACACACACCCATAGAAACACACATAGACACATAGAAACATACACAGATAGAAACATACACACATATATATACGACGGGCTTCTTTCAGTTTCCGTCTACCAAATCCTCTCACAAGGCTTTGGTTGACCCAAGGCAGTAGTA
>NC_068985.1:28390519-28392391 GCF_001194135.2 Octopus bimaculoides
ATATATATACGTGAGGGTGCTGAAAAGTTCTTGGCTTTGAGTAAAAGAAAACATAGGAGGATCAGTTAATCATTGTCCCGTCTCAGATTCACACATTTACTACATCAGTCGTTCAGTTTTCCTAAGTCCTGTAAAAGAACTCAGAGGGTTGGGCCTCTAACCATCTTTTTCGAGAGACACTTCAAGTCGTAATCTTTTCAGCACACGTAAAATTTTAATCTTTTCTCAAGCAACACGATGACTAACCTTTAGCGTATATAATGCCATCTACGGCACCGTTAACTATAACACAACCAGCAGTGACTAAATTTATATATCGAGCAATATTTTTACATCCATTATGAGAACAACTACTGCCTTCGCCATATTTAAAATCTCTGGAAATCTATATAAAAATATAAGAAGAAAAGAATGAACAATAAAAAGAAACGAAACGTAAACGTTGTAATGAAATTAGATGGGGAGAAACTCATGAAGCAAATATTAAAAAAACTAAACTAAATTCGTTGTGTGCACGTGTGTGCGTATGTGTGTGTATGAGTGAGTGAGTGTGTGGGGGTGAGGGTGTGTGTGCGTGTGTGTGTATTGTGTGTGCGTGTGTGTGTATTGTGTGCGCGTGCGTGGAAAGATTTATTTCTTCAGTGAGTAACTCACACATACACACACGTACACGCACACACACACATATTTATATATATATATGTGTGTGCGCGTGCATGTGTGTGTATGAATGTATGTATATGCATACATATATGTGTGTAAAGATATGTATATGTTTGTGTAAGTATGTGTGTATATATATATATATATATATATATATATATATATATGTATATATATGTGTGTGTATATACATATATGTGTGTGTGTATTTATACACACACACAAACACATGCATACACGAATACATATAAACCTACATGCATATGTAGTTCTTAAAAGAATTCGATTAATTGTTTATAAAGTTAGGTTTCTATTTCTTTTTTTTTTTTTTTTTTTTTTTTTTTTCTTTTTCTCAAGAGATAAACTTTCCGAAGAAAAAGAAAGTAAATGTTTTTCTCTCCTTCATCGGTCTCCTGTATTTTTTTCTATCTCTGAACATTTTCCATCTCTCTTTCTCCTCTCACTTTACATGTGTGTGTAAGTGTGCTTTTGTGTGAATGTGTTTGTGTGTTTGTGCGTATGTATGTGTGTATGTGCATGTATGCGTTTGTGTGTGTACCTGCGTGTATTTGCATGTGTGTGCGTATGTGTGTGTACGTATACACATTAGAAATTGATTCATATGTCAATTTTCGTGCAGAGATTCAGATAAGAATCTCTCCACGTGCGCATGCGTCGTTTAGAGACGGAAACGATTATTTATACGTCTGCTTTCACACTTTGACTGTTCGCAATGCACGCTAAGGTTTCGGGATAAACGACGTAGTATAAAATAACATAGTGCTAGATTTATAAAAACAACCCAATCTGTGGCTGTACATTTTAATTGCCAAGTAAAAACGATATAAACTGATAAACGTCTGCCACATTCTACAGATACTAACCAATGTCACACGCCTCGCTTTTGCAATTTTGTGCTGCAAGCATCATTATTGAACGTTGTGCCTAGTTTTGTCGTTCATGACTTACTCTCTTTCTTTCTCTTTTACTTGTTTCAGTCATTTGATTGCGGCCAAGCTGGAGCACCGCCTTTAGTCGAGCAAATCGACCCCAGGACTTATTCTTTGTAATACTGGTACTTATTTTTATCGGTCTCTTTTGCCGAACTGCTAAGTTACGGGGACGCAAACACACCAGTATCGGTTGTCAAGCGATGTTAGTGGGGGACAAACACAGACACACAAACATACACACACACACACACACACA
>NC_068985.1:28394609-28399274 GCF_001194135.2 Octopus bimaculoides
TGATGATGACGATGATGGCGATGATGACGATGATGATGATGATGATGATGATGATGATGACGATGATGATGATGACCATGATGACGATGATGACGACGTCGATGATGATGACGACGATGATGATGATGATGATGACGACGACGATGATGATGATGATGACGATGATGATGACGATGATGATTACTACGGTGACGGATGATGACGTTAACGGCGGCAACGATGACGACTACGAATAGAAGTGGAAGGTAGAGCAGAGGAGACGACGACGACGACGAGGACGTGACAACGACAAGGACGACGGTGACGTGATGACGACGGCGACGTGATGACGACGGTAATGATGATGGCGTTAGTGACAGCGGCAATGACGGTCATGAGAAGACGTAAAAGCTGGAGGAGAAGTGAATGATACTCCTTTCTGCCATTGGCACAAAAACTGAAATTTCGAGAGAGATGGGAAGTCTATTCCACCGAAAGCACTCTTAGAATGGACCTTATTTTATTGAGCCTGACAGGAAGAAAGGCAAAATCAATGTCGGTTGCATATGAGCTCAGAACATTAAGCTGAAAGATATGCTGCAAAGCATTTTCTCGGATGCTGTAACAATTCTGATAGCTCAATCTTTTCTACTCTAGGCACAAGGCCCGAAATTTTGGGGGGATGCGGGCCAGTCGATTAGGTCGACTCCAGTACGCAACTGGTACTTATATTTATATACGACAAGCTTCTTTCAGTTTCCGTCTAGTAAATCCACTCACAAGGCTTTGGTCGGCCCGTGGATATAGTAGAAGATATTTACCCAAGGTGCCACGCTTTTTTTTTTTTTTTGCCAAATAAACACATGCACTATATATTTGTTCTTCACTCGTTTATTACGGTTTTTTTTTTTAAGTGATGTCCATTGTTCGGAAATTTTTCGTCACACATCTGTGACCTCTTCAGCAACATTTTTCGTTTTCGTGTGTGTACTTGCACTACTTACTCTATTCTGTTCTTCTAATATGTGGATCCTTATGTGCGGATATGTTTGTGTCCGTGTTTGTGTGTGTGTGTGTGTGTGTGTGTGTGTATGCTTGTGTGTCATTGTTATTAGCAGCAGTATGGCCTTATTATAATGACTTCTAATTTAGACATATGTTCAATAAATTTTGAGTGATTACATCGATACCAGTACTTTTCTGGTACTTGTTTTTTTATCAACTGCAGGGTTATAAAACGTAACGTTAACATCGGTGGAATTTAAACCCAGAATGTAAAGACCTGGAAGAAAGACAGCTATACATAGACACAGGGATAGACATTTTGGAGAATGCAGTGTTATTATCAGTTCGAATATACTAAAAGTGGTACGAGCTTAAGCCCGAAGGCATCATTGAAAATGGTAATGCAAAAATCCTATAGGATTTCATGATTCAGTTCGATCATGAGATAGAGAATAGGAAACCAGATATAGTCTTAATTGAAAAAGAAAGCAAACGATGCTGGATCATAGATATAGCATGCCCAGCTGATAGATATAGCATGCTGATAGATATAGCATGCCCATGCGATTAGGAAGAAAGAAAAGCCGATAGATATAACAGTTTAGCTTGGGAGATTAAGCAGTTGTGATCGATGCAAACGGTAGTAGTAGTAAAAGTAGTAGTAGTAGTCAGAGACCTGGGAACAGTGTGTAAAAATCTTGTGAAGTACATGGACCAAATAGAGGCTGCAATATGGGTGAAGCACATGCAGAAAACAGTACTGCATAGAACCGTTTGAATGCTTCGGATGGTGCTAGAAAAATACGGGGTGTTACTTTAGTTCACTGGTAGTGAATAGCTGACACCGTAGTACATCTCCAGCGTTAGAAGCTGTGCAAAAACAATAGAATAATAATTGGAATGACTAAATATCTTGAAATATCTAACGACTGGATGCCAAAGCTCGTTGAAAACCACGTAACACGTAAGAAGCTTCATTCTGTTAGGAGGGAAAGCAAAAATTTTCAAGTGAGTTTATGCATAATACCCAGGTTGATCAGCATGATGGAAGTGCGGCAACTTTAGATGCAAGGAAGGTGAAATCAATTGCAAAGCAAAATGTGTTTGAAAAGTTGGCTGATAGGTGTGAACAAGATCACCTTCATTTTCCATAGCCGTGCAGTTTCTTATTTAAGAGGGTTGTATCTATCTACATTTTCTCCTTCCTTCTTGACTATTCGTGGGTCAAAGGGGAATGCAGCGTCAACTATATAGCATATCCGGTGCATCTTGTCCACCACCACCACCACCACCACTAGGTCCAGTCTATTATCCTCTAGATCTGGGCTAGGTATCTCATTAAGCTCTCGAGTTCTATACGCACGCACCCTTCCACACTTATCAATCCCCTTGCTCCATTTGTTCTCTTCATGTATAGGCGATCATTGTCTGCACGTGGATGATAGGCCCAATGCATCATTAGGAGCTTCCTTGACTTTCTGTCCATCTCTTTTAGCTCCTCCTCTGTCCACTTCAGGATTCCAGTGGCATACTGAACTGCTGCAACTGCGCGCGAGTTTATTACCGAAATTATGTTTCTGGCATTCAGCTTTGAAGCCAATATTTTTCTCACTCGCCGCAGGTACTTTCTTTTTGTCTTTTTCTTAATGCGGTGTTTGATTCCATCTGCCTCAAGTATTTCCAGGATTACTTATACCTGGATTGAGGTTGAATTGCCTTCATCATTTCACCACTTGGCAATCATTTGCCCTCCGTCCTGGCAAGCTTTCCTCATTTCATCACCATCGTAGCACATTTTGAGACTCTAAACTCCATCTTAATATCATTGGAGAAAATCCGCACAGACTGGACTAGGCTGTCCAGTTCTGCCTCAGTTTCTGTGAAAACCTTCAGGTCGTCTATGAATAGCAAGTGGTTCTGTTTCCCCTTATCTCTTCCCAGATCATACTTTGTTATCTGTCGGGAATCATTCCCAGCACAAATATCAGTGGGAACACACTTTCCCCCTGGAAGATTCCTCTTTTGATCTTGATCTCTCCTAGTACTCTCTGCTGTCAATTCTGTTCTGCAGCATTTAATGCTATTCAATTCAGGGCTTCTCATATTTTCTGCTACTCCATAAAATTACGTTGTTCTTATCCAGAAGTGTGGTATCATATCGTATGCTTTGCGATAGACAACCCATGCCATGCTCAGGTATGTATATCTTCCCTTGCAGTTCCTGATAATTAGATTATCAATTAAGAGTTGATCCTTCGTTCTACGGCTCCTTTTTCGGCACCCATCATCATCATCATCATCATCATCATCATCATCATCATTATTATTATTATTATTATTATTATTATTATTATTATTATTATTATTATTTTATTTTGTTTTGTTATAGGGGCGTCAGCTGATGGGTTCATTACAAAGACAGTTTACAATTTGTATGGATAGAGTAATCTTTATTTAAAGCACATCGAATAGAGCTACTTATATTCGTTCTTCTGTAGGAACAAGGAGAGCCCTTTTAGATTGATAATTCTCAAGTAAATTACTTTACTTCTCTCTTGCATTTGCGTGATGACTTCAGGCAAAGATGCGCTTGTTTACGTTGCTTATTGCTGCCAAACTCTCTTTTCTTTCTGGTAAATATCTAAACGTTGCCAGCTGCATGCATCATGGATAAACGCCAAAGTTAAATTCGCGTTCCATTACTCCATTACTGATATTAAAATTTCCACAACTTGTTTTTGTTTCGGAAAATTTGTAGGAGAGTTGTTATTATTGTTAGTACGGTTGGAACTGCTGCTGAAAGATACTGTTGCTATTGTTGTCCGTGTGGTTATCATGTTTGTAGGGTCGGAAATAATCGAGTCTTGTTTCTGTCGCAGAACGCAATTTAGTAGTTACACATGTATAGCACCTGCATTTTCACTTCCACTAGTATAAACTGTTGTGTACCGTTTCTTAGCTTGACCAGATCTGGAATGCATTCTAATATTTTCATAGTTCGTTTAAATCAACATCTTTATTCCAGTCCCAATTCAAGATCTCCTTTAGTAGTCTGTACACTGTACACATTGCTCTTATATCTTGCTCGTTTGATGACAAAAATGCGTTCAACCAGCTATTCACTTTCTAATTTGTCACTGTCATACCCCACCCCCATCCTTATGCTCACAACTCAGATAGGAAACTAACTTCCACCATTCCATAACGGTTGCCGCGTGTTATGAACGTTTCCTGCAACCGCATTCACTTCAGTCGTTTATCTGCCTGAAATTATATCTACCCTTCTATGCATCGAAGCGTTACAGTGCATCTCTGAGTAATGTACAAACATCATAGTTCGGAAGGCTAAGGCAGACTATCTCGTTTCTTTTCCTATGGGATTTCTGATGTCACTATACTTCCTTTGACTCGTAACTCTAATTGTCTTTGCTGCACTGAAAGATGTATCCATAGCAGTCACTTCTGATTCTGTTATTGCTATTATTGTTAATGCTACCAAGTGCTCCCGTGGAAGGGGTGGTGGAAGCGGTGATGGAAGCGGTGGTGGAAGTGGTGCTTGTTGTTACGGAGCTCAAACGATTTCTGAAATCGAAGCGACGAAAATGATTCTTTCATTATTAATGATCTTTGTGCTCGTTTTATTGTGTATTCGTATATATATATATATATATATATATATAT
>NC_068985.1:28399483-28410726 GCF_001194135.2 Octopus bimaculoides
AAAGTGGCCGTTATTAGTAGAGCTAACGGCGGCGAGCTGGTAGAGTTGTTACCACGCCGTACAAAATGATTAGCATCATTTCGTCCACCTTTATGTTTTGAGTTCAAATTCCGACGTGCTCCACTTTGCCGTCTATCCTTTCGGGGTCGATGTAATTGACTTGCACCTCACCCTCCTGAAATTGCTGGCCTTGCGCCAAAATTTGAAACTGGAGTAGCTGTGTGGCAAGAAGCTTGCTTCCCAACCACATGGTTCCGGGTTCAGTACCACTACATGGCACCTTCGGCAAGTGTCTTCTACTATAGCCTTGGGCTGACCAAAGCATTGTGAGTGGATTTGGTAGATGGAAACTGAAAGAAGCCTGTCGTATGTGTGTGTGTGTGTGTGTGTGTGTGTGTGTGCGTGTGTGTGTGTGTGTGTGTGCGTGTGTGTTTGTGTCTATGTTTGTCTCCTCACCATCGCTTGACAACCGATGTTAGTGTGTTTATGTCCACGTAACACTGCCTTCAGTCGAACAAATCGACTCGGACCTATTCTTTTTAAGCCTAGTATTTATTCTATCGGTTCTTTTGCCGAACCGCTAAGTTACAGATACGTAAACACACCAGCATCGGTTATCAAGTTATGGTGGGGGACAAACACAGACACACAAACGTATACATATACATATACATATATATATATATATATATATATATATATATATATATATATATATATATATGAGCAAGTATATATATACTGAGCAAGTATAAAGAACTTGAAATAGAAATTAGCAAAATGTGGATTCTGAAGACTAAAACAATATCTGTTGTCATAGGTGCCCTGAGAATGGTAGCAAAAAGAGCTGACTGCTACCTAGCTCAAAAAACAGGAAACTCCATAATGGCAGAAATTTCAAAAGATAGTGCTCATGGGAACTGCCATATCCTACGCAAAATACTTTCTATGTAATCTGAAATTTTAAAACAAACACATAACTTTCTTATGGTTTCTTAAACATTCTCTAGAACAATGCACAAAAGCAAATATATGGCACCTTAAATATAACACCAACGTGAACTTCTAACTCTGGTTGAGACTTGGAGCCAACTTGTACAAATGCAAAGCAAAAGTGAAACATAAAATAACAACAACAACAACAATTACAACAACAACAACAACAACAACAACAACAACAATAATAATAATAATAATAATAATAATAATAATAATAATAAATGCCCTGATGCAGTACCAGGCAGTGGCTCTCATTGCTTCTGATCTTAATTGATTGGAAGTGTTATCATGTACATTGTTTTGTCTTGGTATAAAAGATAGGCTACAGCAAATATTCTGCTCAATACCACAGATTTGCTTGTCAGTTGCTTGACCTTAACCAGTTGAGCATGTCCCTTGGTGGCTGACGATATGTGCATCTCTGATCACTAGCAGAAGTAGTGGGGGAGCATCATAGCCATGTGTTGAGGGGAATTCTTTGGGGTTTGGATAATTAACATGGCTGCTTTGTTCATCATCCTTAAACAACCCTTAATCAGGGCCCTTTTGAGCAGGGTGAGCTACTCAACCTGCAGAAAATTCTAACTGAACCCCAGCTGAAAGGTCATGCGCTGTTTATCTTGATATGAGATCATTATGTCGAGCACGTATGATTGTGATGCATGTGCCTGGTGCATCCTTATCAGACATGCCATGAGGTGTATACTGGGCTTCGTATATTTTACCCCAGTGTCACTTCGATGGCATGCGTTGCTCTCTCACTCAATGATAATAATAATATATAAAATAATTCTTAACGTTGAATTACGACGACGGGCAATAAATAACTGCGGATCTCATAATTAGGAGCCACTTCAAAATTTTCAAAACGCTTTTTTTTACCCTAAGAATATCTTAAATATTAATAATAATAGTAATAATTTAAAACTTACACACTTTCATCGAAGATATTTCATCCTCAATAACTATACATGTTTCTTTGTATAGATATTAATATTTGCATGAATTCTCGTCATTAACACATCGTGAGCGTTATGCAGTTATTTCTGCAAGAAATTTGACTAATTTATTATAAGAATCGATTAATTCACATCACAAGGCTGGCATCCGTAAACATTGTTAGCGCATGCACATGCAGCATTTTTTAAAAACTTGAATATTTCTGTTAAGCTTATGTATTACTGTTAACCTTGAGTATCACAGAATTGAACCTAGACCCCCTATTTCATTCTTCATAGGTTTACTATCTACACCACGGTGGCAACCTCTTTTAGTAGTTAATAGTCTCAATAAACTCTGTCAGTATTTTCTGAAGTGTTCATTGGCTGCTTTGTTGAAACAGGAATATTAATTGTGGCATTTTCATAAAAAGCAAACACTTCCTTTTCACTTTTACTTTAAATATTTCTGTCTTGAAATATTTGGTCTTAGACAACTGAAGAGCTAAATTAAAGACTAGAAGACAGTTTTACATTTTTGAATACTTATACATTATCACAGTATATTTAGACACGATTTATCAACTATACACACATACACATATTTGCATATATGCACATATATATATATATGTAGTGTTTGCATTGCGTTAGCGTGTGAATGCTGTTATGTAAACAGACATACATGCATACATACATACATACACACACATATATATATATATATACATACACACACACACACACACACATATATATATATATATATATATATATATATATATATATATATATATATATGTAAGTCCACACACACATGCACACACATATTTATGTATATGTACACATAGGCATATACTTATATGTTAATGTATACTGACATCAATACTTGTACATATAAGAACCCACTGAAATGTACATAAACGTACGTTTATACACACCAACGCTCACACACATATACATAACATACACACTCACGCAGAAACATATAAGTGCAAATTCACATGCACACTGCTGAAGCCTTGCACTCACACAAACACACGAAATATTTCATTAAAAGTGCTGAGGAAAGTTTGTTTATGAAAAAGTCAATAAATGCTTTAAGTTGTTGTTAAGAAAATCATAAGACGAGAGCTAAGCTATTCATACGTTTGGCTTACGTCACTGAAGCGAAACGAACTCACATGAAAAAAAAAAGAGGAAAACAAAATAAAGAACAAAACCTGATAAAAAGAAAATTAAGTAGGCATCATAACTAGAACATGAATAAAAACATACCTGGCTTTATACCAAACCTTGATGAAAGAAATGATAACGTGATTAAAATGGAGAAAAATTAAGTACAATGTCACAGCAAAGCAACCCAAGAAAAAAATGGCTACCATTCAGTTTTCGACTGATGAAATACCTTAGCTATGATAGGGCTGTGAAGGCACATGTGCTCGCTCGACCAGCGAGAAATAGCATCCTGTTCTTCTTCAACTCACACTCTACTGCCATACACATAAAAACCAGAATGACAATGTTAGTTAATACGGTTATAGATGTATCATAAGTACAGACCCGCACCGATTTCAGCACTGACTAGCTATGGGTTTTATAGATAGCTCAAGTAAGATCTACACCGGATTACTGCTAGGACGGGGCAGGTGTGGGCTACAGCTGCTGCTGCAGCTGATGATGATGATGATGATGATGATGATGATGATGATGATGATGATGATGAGGAGGAGGAGGAGGGTGGAGGAATTGATCTTTTTATTCACTATAATAGTTACACACAAAGGGGACAGACAAGGGATCAGGGGAAGATTCGCCAACGAAAGATAAACGGTATTTTCACAAATTTATAATAAATAAAATATGGATAATGATGATGATGATGATGAAGTGATGGACAGGTGTGACCCCACAAACCACGTTCCACCATTGGACCTTTTCAAATCCTTTATGTCATCCCTTAAGTAGACACATCCACTCTCAACATCCTTCCACCTTTTCTCGTATATACTTAGTGGGAGGCAACTCCTTTGCAGTCTTATTTCCCTTTTGAGTTGAGAAACAAAAAGGTGTACCAATCCACGGCTGGAGATGAAGTCATCTGTCACTTCTCCTTTCATGAGAGACTTCCACACTACTTCTTTTGCAATCGCTACTACAGCAAGAAAACAAAGCTTCCCTTCTTTCTTCCAGAGGGTTGGGGTCGGTGGAACAATCTTTATAATTAATTGAGTCAGAGCACAACTGTAATTCTTTCCAAACGTGACAGCAGCCGTTCGACATAAACCCACAACTCCGAGAGTTTCGGACACTGCACAACAGCGTGCAGAACAGTTTCACTGCCTTGTTTGCATCTTGGGCACGTGGATTGGTATGAAGAGCCGTTGTTGGCGAGTTTATCTCGAACTAGTAAGGCACTTCGGTAACACTGCCAAGCCAGAGACTTTTGGAAGTTATCCAAAGGCCCCGCCCCGAATGTCCTTCGAAACAAACCAGCAAGCTGACTATCGTCGAATTCCACCAGAACGTCTTCACACTTGGCCTCTACTAACCCTCTGTAGAATGGCGAAGTGGAACCCTCGCCACCGGCATTAACCGTCTGAGAGAGAAGCGCGAAAACCTGCCGACATTCGGTCTGCCACGCTCCCAACTTAAGTCTAAGCTTGATCCATGGCTCCAATTCACCGAAACTAGTGAATCGAGGAATATTAGCTTGACGAACGGAGACTACACTCGTTCACCATCCAGGTAGAGCCAGAGATGCCTCAACCTCAGCGCATGCCTGTCCATCATCAGCCACATCATCCCTAGCCCACCTTTCAGCGGATATTGGCAGTAGATAGAGCACCTTACAAGCCTTACAAAAAGCGAAAGAGCAATCGTTCCAACTTGCTTAGCCAAGAATCAGGGCAAGGCACGACGGTTAGGCGGTAAGGGATCACAGGTGCGATAAACACATTCATGATCTCCGCCCTCCCTTTCAGGGATAACTACTGCTCAGACCAGGTCTGAGTTAAGTGAGTCACCCTGCACGTAACCTCGCTCCAGTTTTTTCTCTGGAGGTCCAGACCGAACCAAACCCCTAGCATTTTTACTAGACCGTTCATCCATAGTCCCATGACGCTGTTGGGCAGCATCGACTTACCTCTCTAGGTGCCGAGCTGCAAGCCGACCGACTTCTCACGATTAATTTTTACTCCTGCCACCACCTCATATTCCTTTATAACCTCACATACCCACTGCAGGTGCTTGACCATGGATACGATGATTGTGATGTTGTCTGCATACGCCGTTAATCTATTTTTGAGAATAGTTTTCTTACTGAAGCAGGTTGATATGTTTTAATTCTAAAATAATGGTTTACATAAATGGCAATTGGGCATAAAACACATATTGAATGGTTAGCTGCACTTCCAATAACTAAACACATTAGATGCACGTCCAATGTCTAAACACATTTCGCCTAAAGTATTCTCTTTGTGCTTCATTCTTTTCAATGACTTTTCTAAAACAAGGCTAACAATTTCTTCACAGAAGCAAAATAAACGCTTATAAGTCTCTGAATTAATACATAACAACTCTTTTTTGCAGTAACCTACTTGTTTACTCATTTGAAGCAAGGAAATAATAAACGTTAATCGTTTTCAATTTGAATTTTAAACCCTACGAAACTACACGTAAAATACATTAGATTTTGGACATAAATGACATTAACTTATACAAAAATAAAATTAACAAGGATAAATATGCTGAATAAAGCGCTAGAAATACATACCGAAACACTGAAACAGAAAATGAAAGAAATAAAAACTAACACTAGTTTTACATACGTTTGATTAAACTGCATTACATAGTTCGTAGAATTTTATGGCGGCAGAGGAAGACGCTTCCGCTTGCAGATGGCAACAGCTTATTGATGCATGGCATTACTGTAAATGAAAGGGTCTAGTTGTATTATTGTATATCACAGTGGTGCTATTTAATAGCAGACTGTATGTGCTCTGCACATATATCCATTAACAATACTGTTTCGCCAACGAAAAAAACAGACATACGTATATATGCACACACACACACAAACACACACACACTCAAATACACACGCACACTTACATATTATCCTATATGTCTTCTTGTCATTACGTTACTTAGCCCGTCGGTAACGCTTTCACGTGATTAGAGACAAAGAGGGACAAAAGAAAAGAGAAAGAGAGAAAAAGAGGATGAGGAAAGCGTCCATGACGTGAGGTAGAGGGACGTAATTTTAACATTTTCACGTGATTAGTTGAAGGGAAAGAGAGAACAAGAGAAGGGAAAAGGAGAGAGAAAAAAGAGGATAATGCGAATAATGAGGCAGAAAGAGAGAGAAAGAAAAAAGACAGAGAGAAGCATTCATGATATTTGGAAAGGGGAACGTAATATTTATTACATGGGTAAAGCAGTCAGTTGAAAGTAATGATATAGAGGAGAGTTAAGAATATAATTTTAGCAGAGGGGTGATGTTCTGATTGTGAGATTAAAGAAAGGCACACAGAGAGAGAATTGATGGTGGTGGTGGTGGTGGTGGACTTGGTGATTGTGAGTAGTTGAAAGTAATTTTTTTAAAAATTGAACTAAGTTTTTTATATCACCTATCACTTAACGCATGCGCATCTCAAACTTGTCATTCACTTTAGAAAGAGACCAGTTTCTCGTTCGCCTGTCACACACAAGAACTATCAATAACTCACAAACGCAGACATTTGATAAAATGGGGTTGTTCTTGCCTGAACCATGGCCAACTATATGTTGTATTGTCAAGGGCTTGCAAATTATCTGATGTGCGAGTTATCAACACTGAAGAAGAGGGAGAACTTACACGAAGAACATAATCTGCAAAGAAGTATTGGATTGAATGGTGTACGCAAATTGAAATGTGCATTGGCTCTGACCCATCGCTTTAGCTTATAAGTTACCAACGGTGTGGTGTTCAGAGTATGCCATGTTGCATTAAATTGTTACCCCCGTGAAATTGTGACCCCTATATTTTACAAATAAAATAACTTGTTTTTTTACTTTAAAATTGTTGTCTTATAGATATGAAACCGTGACCACGTAAATTTTAAAATGTATTTTTTTCTGTTTATGTGGAAAATGGTAAAATAACAGTGAATATTTAATTTATGGCTGCTGTGTATTCAATCTATAAAATTGTGCAAAAAGTTTGTAATGTATATATATAAAGTGCATTAAGTAATCATCGTATTCCAATTTCCTTCACTTTTCAATGAATAGCAGATGAGCGACAATATTTTGATACAGACACACCAATAGGTTTACAATTAATTCAGTGAAAGAATCACGGATCCCACAAGTTGTTGTTGTTTAAGACAAGTAAATCACATAAATACAGGTTTGTATCCCATTGAATTAATAACATTTAATTTCTTATAGTATCATGATTTAATTATGCACCACACGCTAGCACAATTAACGATTTTATAATATGTCGGATCAAAGACTACCTGTCTAATAAAGCGTTTTATCTACTCATTCAGTACAATTAGAATTATTGCTTATATTAAAATATATCTCACCTGCCCCTTTCCGTAATTTACACCTATTAAGTTACTTTACCAAATGATTATTACTTTTGTCCTCAGTTCTTGTTCGGGTAAGAGGAAGATTTTTTTTTTTTTTTTTGATATTTTAAGTATGAAAATTATGGCTTAGAATCAAATGGTTATTGATTCATAGATTGGGTGTACTTCCAATTTGGCCAATTACCACGAAGGAACAAATTAGGTCATCTTGTTAAAACATACAACAATGAAAATGTATTCTGAGGTAAGCAATGCATATTTAAAGGGACTGCTTCTAGGATGCCTCGTACCTGGTTCCAGCGATTGATAAAATGGCAGTTTGCCGATGTTTACTGTTGCAACTTAGAAAAACAATTTTCACTTATGTTTTCTTTGGCTATCCTTATGATCGTCCCCTTTACATATGCAGATACACACGCACCTACACACAAATATCCATAAAAGTATATATATTTGAGTGTGAGAATAAATTTTCTCATATATATATATATATATATATATGAATTTTTCGATAATACATTAAAGTCGACAGTCTGGTCTTAAGGCAACCAAAAATTTAAATGCTGCAAATATCAAATTACCAAGCAACTTGCAAAGATTCCACGATGTTATAGAAAGTATCAATTTCGATCTAAACAATTTGTAGGAAGATTTCAAAATAAAAGTATTTCTGGTTGCAAGTTCTTCAGTAGGATTTAAATCGCGTAAGACCAATGACTGGTTTTTAGGCAAATCACCAGAAATTCATAATCTACTTTTAGAAAAACAAAACTTAGGCTTTTTTCTCAGTCCTTAAACGCCAACTCAAACGAAGCTTACAGAAAGCTGAAAGGGAAAGTGTAGATTGCTCTAAAGAAAATTAAGCAGAAATGGTAGAATGACAGAGCAAAAGGGGCACAAGAAGCAGCAGATAGAAATGATGCCAAGGGTTTGTACTCTAATGTTAAGGAAGTATATGGCCCAAAATCTTCTACAGTAGCTCCAATGAGAACAGCAAATGGATATTTGCTTCTGACTGACACCGCTTCTATTCATAAGTGTTGGGTAGAACATTTTTCTGCACTTTTGAATAGACCATCATCCGTTGACATGAGGATGAGAGAAAAAAATTGAACACCTTAACAGAATGCACATGTCAGAAATGTTTTTTAAAATTCCGATCTGGAGATTTTTCACTCAAAGATAACCAACGTTCTGGTAGACCTTGGGAAGTTGATGATGACAGAATCAAAGCCATAATTGAATCTGATTGTCATGAACTGTGCGAGAGATTGCAGAGAGGTTAAATGTATCTTACGCAACAATAGAAAATCACTTACAATGTCTTGGACTTGTTAAGAAGCTCGATATTTGGGTTCCACATAAATTGAAAGTGATTCACTTAACACAACGAATCAATATTTGCGATATGTATCTCAAATGCAATGAAATCTATCTTTTTTTAAATGAATTATCACTGGTGGTACAAATGGATTGTTTACAATAACGTCGATCGAAAACGAGTGTAGTCCAAGCGTAATGAACCAGCACAAACCACATAGCAAACTGAATTGCATAAAAATGGTCATGTGTCAATTTGGTGGAAGTTCAAATGCGTTGTTTATTTTGAGCTGTTTCCAAGGAACCAAATGATCAATTCAGATATTTACTGTCAACAACTAAGAAAACTGAAGGAATCAATCAAAGAAAAACCAGAATTGGTTAATCGTAAAGGACTCATGTTCCATGACAATGCTAGACCACAAACGTCTTTGCTAACGCGTAAAAAATTATTGGAACTTGGTTGGGAAGTGATGTCACATCCATCAGATTGCTATTTATTTTGATGTTTGCAAAATTCTTTTAATAGTGAAGTTTTCAATAATGATGATGACCTGAAATCGCACTTGCTTCAGTTTTTGGCTTATAAGGACCAGAAGTTCTATGAGCGCAGAATCCTGAAGTTACCTGAAAGATGGCAAAAGGTCATCTAACAAAATGGAAAATATATAATTGATTAAAGTTCATTTTTGTATGAAAAAAAATTACTTTTATTTCACACTAAAAAATCGAAATTGCTTTCTTGCCAACCCAATACACACACACACACACACACACACACACACACACACACACACATATATATATATATAGATATATACATATATATATATATACATATGTATATACATACATACACACACACACATATACATGCATACATATATGCTTGCATACATACATACATAGATACATACATACATACATACATGCATACATACATACATACATACATACATAGGACGGAACGCCTCATATTTTGTATCCACTAATTTGAATTACAATTTCACTTAAAAGGCATTGGTTGACCAGAAGCTATAACTGAAGTCACCTGTCCCAGATACCTCGCAGTCGAATAAGATTAGAGGCCATGAGGTTGTCATATGAAGATCTTAGCCCTTGTACTTATAATGATCAAAACATTTCCCAATTTATCTGAAACTCACACATTAACTGTTTTCTTGTTCACATTATTGACAAATTGCGTGACTCGATGTTTAACTGTAACTGATTTATCTACATATCAATAATTTGGATTTATATTTAGAAATCAAAACTTAAAGTTGTGGTGCATTTTATATTGTTAAAAATTGCTTCGTCATCAAACGACTTATTGTAGTTAATTCTGTGAATGCATATTTAATATATGGAATGTTAAATAACTTATGTACTATCAAATGCGCAGTGCAGCAAAAATAATATTCGACCATTATTGATATTTTTATTTTCGTTTGCCCAACAAAAATTCTGCAGATGTTTTAGATTTGCTCAGTTTCTTAAGTAAAAGAATAGTCTCGCAGAAAATTACAGAAGTAATAACGAACGCAGAATAATGTTTATTTGTTTGTACAGAGAAAAAAAGAATGTCTTTACTAAATAATTTATACCAGTAACAAATAAGCGTTATATGAATGATTTAAACTCAGAATGTTTACATGTGAAAGCAGCAGATATATATATTTATATGCATATATATATACGTACAGACATGCATATATATATATATATTCTTTTATTCGTTTCCGTCCTTTGACAGCAGCCATGTTGGGGCACCGCCTTGAAGCAGATACGCCAGTTCAATTTAATTCATCCTTAGTCGAAAGACACCTGTTGTTATGTCCTGCTATTATTTTTATTGTATTTTTGTAACATTGTTCGTTTTTTTTCCGTCCTTGTTTTTGTATACATTCGCTGCTTTCTTCCAAGGAATCTAATGCGCTTAGCTTAGTTTATCCTTGGGGCTGGCCAGATTGGAGAAATCTCGAGTATAATGAGCCGAAATTGTGAAGATAATCTGGTACTCGACTGAGGAAAGAAAACTTCGAATGACCCATACTTTTTTTTTTGTGTCGTCTATCTGGATGTTTTGTTGTCCCATTTTTGTATCACCTAACTGTCCGGATGTTTCGCGTTCTTGTCCCATTTTGTATTTTTTTATATGTATGCATTTATATACGCATTCTTACTGTTATCTTATAAAACTTATATATGTTATATCTTTTTGTATAGCTAGTTTATCATTTTATTTTCTATCTTCATTTCTGTTAATGTTGCCTCTTTCGTATGCATTCACCATGTTTACACCGCTTATTTTTACGTTCTTTTAAATCATATTTTTATTTATGTGTTTATGTTATGCTCTTATATAAATGTATATATATATATATATATACATATATATATA
>NC_068985.1:28410736-28413781 GCF_001194135.2 Octopus bimaculoides
TGTATTGATCTGTATTATCTACTATCATGATACACTTGTGTTTTGCTCTGTCACATAATATGAATGAGAAAGGAAGGGTTGATAAATAAATAAGGGAGGAAGGGGTGATGGCAAACTGGTCGTGAGAGCGTTTCAACTCTTTGTGAGTATGTATGTATTCGTGTGCGTGTACAAGGGCAATATGTAAATGTTTCAGGCGGCTCCATTTAATCGATCAATGTATAAGACCATATAGGTTTTCAACATACAGGATACTCCGTTATAATTTTTTAGTAAATTTTTCATCAGAAATATAGACTAAAAGAATTACATGTTTATTGTTATTATTGTAACAGAATGGACTTAAGGAGAAAATATCCCAAGCCTACTATAATTTGGAGTGGTAGAAGAGAAGAACAATATATGTGTCAAGAAATGCTAATATAGCTACATTCATCTTTCTCCTTATGAAAATCAAAAGATCCAATGCAGGCTAGTATTCTACATCCATTTAGAATTAAGTCCACTGGGAATTGTCAGTTAAGCTCTTGTTGCTGGTGATAAATTAATTAATGTCAGATACTCTTCCCTACCCCTATTTTACTCTGACTATAAATTCGCCATGATTACAAAAAGGAACATGCCTCAGAAGATGCCAACAAGATAATGGTATATAACCAGAAAGAGGAATGGTAGGTGTGCCTTAAACTATTTTATTACTATCAGTTAAACTAGAAAACAAAGGAGGTCACGAGATCTAAGTGGGCATTAAGGGTACGGGGGAAAATAATATATCCAAATTTAGCAAAATTTATATATTATAATATTTTGTATATTAAATAATAAAATTTGAATAATGATATTTAGAAAGGGTTTTAAAGACCAAGTAAGAGAAGGGGGATAGATAAACCAATCTAAGCCCTAAAAAGTGCAGTACTTTATATAAAACAGAAACCTCATAATGCTTCATCCTAGCAAACTGTTAAGGTGGTCATGATAAAACTGTTCAACAATGAACCCACAATCAAATTCAGATTTCATCCGAGAAGGGTTACCCTGTTTCTATTGACTGTAAACCAAAATTAGGGGCAAACAAATAAGATGATCAGTTCTATAACAGATGAACTTATTTAAAATACCTTGGAAAAATATGATTACATAAGAAAAATTCCAACATTATGAAAAAATCTTAAAGGTATAAGAAGGTATAAAAATACCACTTATATATACAAGACATTTTCATATATATATGTGAATATATAAAAACTATTAAAAAATTAAAGGAAAAATATATTATAATTATAATAAATAATTATAAACAAATAAATATTAATACCATATTGGATTATATCATGCCATGATTAACTACAGAGAGAAGTTACAATTCATTGAATGTTACACAAGTATATACGAGGGTAATCAGGTATACAAAACACAAAATATGATAATAAAATACAATATAAAAAAATAAGTAAAATAAACTAAAAAAAAATAAAATAATAAAAATGAAGGTGTATTTATATATAAAATTTCAATGAAGGATAGAATGGAAAAATAGATATGAAGTTAAAAATTTTACATTGTGGAAACCATAAGATACATACTGGATATAAAAAGAGATAAAAGATAAAAAATTAAAAAATAATAAATAATAAGGATAAGTCGAAGTATTCTAAACAAAAACAAATTGAAAAATAAATAAAGTAAGATAAGGATACCATTGGATGCGGTTTTATAAAATATTTGTAAGATGTAATATTACAGGCATTTGGCTCCATTGGTTCCGTTCCATCGACTAAGTCACAGTCCATCATAATTTTTTTTTAATTGCCAAGTTGATATCGACTTAATCTCTTTGGCTGTTCTTGTTTGTCCCCTCTATGTTTAGCCCCTTGTGAGCAATAAAGAAATGAGAAACGTTAGCACTCCGGGCGAAATGCTTAGCGGTATTTCGTCTGTCTTTACCTTCTGAGTTCAAATTCCGCCGAGGTCGACTTTGTCTTTCATCATTTCGGGATCGATAAATTAAGTATCAATTGCGTACTGGTGTCGATCTAATCGACTGTCCTCTTCTTCCAATATTTCGGGCCGTGTGCCTAGAATAGAAAAGAATAATCGGAGAAACCAGTTAACGATTGAGATCGATGTGATCGACTAAGCCACTTCTGCTGAAACTGAAATTGCTGGCCTTATGCTAAGATTTGAAACAATGATGTTCAAATGACATTTTTTATTTTTTTATTTTTTCCATAATGGCCAACGTTGTTGCGCAGAGATATATGTGGCAGTGAGTGTGTAGTACTAGTAGAGTAGTGATCTTATTGCATCCTTTCATATTCTCACTTCGTTTACTGTCAATGTTGACTTTAACCTTTATCACTTTGAGTTCAACAAAATATACATAATTTATTTGGGGTTAATTCACTTAACAATGACGATGTTTTTTTTATATTTGTGCGCATGTGTGTGTACGCGCGCATGTATGTGTGTCTGTGTGTATATATACCGATATATGTATATAAGCGTGTATTATATATATATGTGTGTGTGTGTGTGTGTGTGTGTGTGTGTGTGTGTGTGTGTGTGTGTGTATTTGTGTGTGTATGCATATATATATATAGAGAGAGAGAGATAGATAGATAGATAGATAGATAGAGTATGTATATATATATATATAGGAGTGGCTGTGTGGCAAGTAGCTAGCTTACCAACCACATATGGTCCCGGGTTCAGTCCCACTGCGTGGCATCTTGGGCAAGTGTCTTCTACTATAGCCTCGGGCCGACCAAAGCCTTATGAGTGGATTTGGTAGATGGAAACTGAAAGAAGCCCGTCGTATATATGTATATATATATATATATGTATGTGTGTGTGTGTGTTCGTATGTGTGTGTTTGTCCCCCCAACATCGCTTGACAACCGATGCTGGTGTGTTTATGTCCCCGTAACTTAGCGGTTCGGCAAAAGAGACCGAAAGAATAAGTACTAGGCTTCTAAAGTCCTGGGGTCGATTTGCTCGACTAAAAGGCGGTGCTCCAGCATGGCCACAGTCAAAAGACTGAAACAA
>NC_068985.1:28413791-28416491 GCF_001194135.2 Octopus bimaculoides
ACACAGAAATATATATACACTCTCACATACAAATAGACTGGCACATGCATATACATATGTTGCTATATACTTTTATACAGAAACACACACACACACACACACACACACACACACACACACACACGCATATACACATACTGAACTTGTATTCTTACGTATATCTACTTGCAAACATAAACCAGGTAAAGACCAATCAGTTGGAGGAATATCGTGATCATAACTGTTTCCATTACAGCAAGTATGGCTACTGTTAGATGCTGTTCTTGCTTGTATACATTACTTCAATAATATTTCATCTTATATTTTTTGTTCTTGTCATAATACAAAAAAATAAATAGCTAAATAAAAGTTGACAAATATATTTTGCTTTTTTTTCTTCTCTCCAAACTCTGCCCATGTTAATATTTCGGGATTATTAATAAACTAAGATTTTTAATATAGACACGAAGCCATTTCAAACAGAAAGAACAAAACTAAAAAAAAAAAAAAAAACGGAAAGAAAACAAAGCCTTCTATATTGATAGAGAAAAATAACGATATAAGAAAAAATCTTTGATGTTTCCGAATTAATTACACTTCTTCTCGTTATGTTGTTTTTAACGTTCATTTTTTTAAAAACATAACAGCAAATTTCCTTACAATTCTCTCCATATAAACATACGTATGCATGTGTGTATATGCGTGCGTGTATCTCTGTGTGCGTTTTTTGGTTGCACATCATTGTTTTTCATTAGTGATGCTATTGTTTTTTGGTTATTTATGATCATAAATAGGAGGATGATGATTGCAATATTCATGCTCATGTTATTTTTATAACAATATTATTGACATTTTTTCCCCTTGCTGTTCTTGTTTGTGTTGCTGTTACTGTTGCTACTGTTGTAGCAATAAGGGTTAATTTAGGGTGATGGCATCATTGAAAATTTAATTAGAATATTCTAGCAATACCACCAACATATCAATTTTGTATAAAATTAAATATAAAAATATGTGAGAATTTTAGTTGACTTTTTGTCAGACAGATCGATTTAAAAGTAAGATAATGGAAATAGATTTTCTTAAAAGATGAAGAGTAGATGAGGTAAATCATTTGCATTTATAAGTTTACTAAAGATAAGTGCATTGATCAATAAGGTCACTCAATAAGAAAGCCATCTCTTCTTATTTGGCTCACACTTTCAATGTAACAACAAATTTAGCTATATACGATAATTACCTAATTTTCTTTAAGAGAAAAATTATTTAAATCATAAATTCTGTGTTACATTCCATTATCTTCATTAAATTAAGTTTAGACCATCAATCGCCAAGTACAGTGATGAAGATGAAAACACAATGAAGCTGGAAACAAATCTGGTGTCCAGAATATACAGTGTATGGGTGAGTCTTAATCATTCTTCGATTCAGTTCGGATCTTTAGTACACGTGACTAGAGGTTATTAGTCCTCAATGCTTGATCCTGCGCTGCCACCAACAAACGTTCTGTCTCCCATTTCAGCCGTCCATTCTGCAACCACAACTATGTCCAATTATTACTATTTTCTGCACTTATCTTTGAAACTCCACCATGAAAAGCCTTATCTTCTCACTCAAATAAACTTGCTTCCTTTTTCTGGTTTTAACTAAATATGACTCTTTGTTTTCCCTATATCACACTGTTACTCTAGCACTTCGTAAAAACAAATCTTTCGGTTTCCTTACATTAAAATATAATTTTCTTTCATTTTTTTTAGCAATTTCTTAAACCTGGTTTGGCGATGATCTTTAGATTTAATCTTTCCTTGCATGGCGCTTAATCATACACGTCCATGATAGTTATTATTCGTTGCGGACTCATTATCATTATTAGTTGTTTTTTTGTCGTTGTTGTTGTTGCTATTTAAGACGTCGCACAATATCCAATATCGTGATGTTGTTGATTGAAGATATTTTGTCTAGCGGGGATTTGTACTGTCTGTCAAGTCACAACAAGGACCTCAGACATTATTATTATTATTATTATTATTATTATTATTATTATTATTATTATTATTATTATTACTATTATTATTATTATTATTATTATTATTATTATTATTATTATTATTATTATTATTATTACTGCAACTTGCATTACATATTACATTTCAATATATTTGGAAACAATATTTTACCGTAAATCTTAGAAGAATGTCTCACTGGACTGAACAGCTGGGCCTAAAATTACACATTAGTTTCTGAATCATAAATAAAATTAGTGAAATAACTATACAGTAGACATATAGGCAGAACTAATTTGCAGTTTAAAGTCTTACATAAGTGTTAGCTGAGTACGATTAAGTCTAGCTACAGCTATCATAAAGAATGATGTTATCATTTATTCATATGTGAAGATGAAACAGAACCAATAATGTTCTTAGAATTAGATCCATGGGAACAAAGAGCTGAATATTTCCTTTGTGAATAGTCATCTTTGGCGTCAGGAAATAATTTTTGGCGTTATTTCAAGCTCCTCAAAAGGTTTGTTTAAATTAACTGGAGAACGTAAACAAAATTGCGTCGGCGAAAGATTAAAAAAAAATAAGGGCGTCTTTTTCTCCAACACCGAAAATCGAACGCCAGACTTTTCTTCAGAGTAGGTACAAACACGTTTTTTTCTTACGCCCAGACAAGCATAAACACACACACACACACACACACACACACACACACACACACACA
>NC_068985.1:28416501-28417633 GCF_001194135.2 Octopus bimaculoides
ACACACACACACACACACACACACACACACACACACACACACGCAAACATACACATGCTCACACACACGCACAGAACACACACACACATACACACGCGTACACACACACAAACACACTCACACACGTACACACACACACGCACAGAACACACACACGCACAGAACATACACACATACTCACGCACACGTATACAATCACTACACTCACTACACTCACACACGCACTATATATTTGGTGTTCATTTGCTTCAGCTTTATTTTATATTAATTGTATTTCGTCGCACTTCAGTGACCTCATCAGCAGTCCTTTGCTTTCTTCTTTCTTTTTTGTGTGTCTCTGCCATTTTCAATTCCTATATGTGTTCTTTATTTGCGCATGCGTATATCTCTGTGTGTGTCTATGTTTAATAAGTGTTTGTAGGCGGGGGGATGCACCTGCATTTTCAGTATCCTCTGTTTATACACATTCGTTTAATTTACTTTTATTTAATTTATTCATTTGTTTATATCTACTTACTTTTTCTTTTCTTTCTATTTTTTGTATTTAATTTAATTTAAATTAATTAATTTTTTAATATATATAGTTATTTAATTCCATTTATTTATCTGTGTATTGTATTATATTCATATTATCATCATTTTATGGGAATCTTATTCTGTCATAGGTTGTGGTGTGTTACGGGTGTGTGCTAGCGTTCCATTCTAGTTTCCTATTCAGGATACGTTTATCTTCTATTATGTGTGTAGCTTCCGTAATTTGTCTAAGCGTTGCGTCTGTTCTATGAGTGGACAAGACTTTAACTTCTATGTTGTTGAGTGAGCCCCCGTGTTCCTGCTCAGCGTGCTGGTACAGAACCAATGAACTTTTCTCTTCCTTAATGCAGGCACATCCCCCCCCCCACTGCACACACTTACTAAATATGGACGCACACAGTGATATAAGCATGCGCAAATAAAGACACATACAATAGAAATACAAAATGGCAGATCAGTAGTAAGGAGAAACACACTGATGAAGTCACAGAAGTGTGATGAAAGGACTCTGGCCGAAATACAATTAATATAAAATAAAGCTGAAGTAAGTGAACACCAAATATATAGCACGTGTGTTCTTATTGGCTAAACTGGCATC
>NC_068985.1:28417927-28419886 GCF_001194135.2 Octopus bimaculoides
TATATATATATATATATATATATCGTAAATGAAAACACGATGTTAGGCAAAAACATATTTCTTGTCTGATAACAGCAGAAACAGGGAACTAACATAAAAGTTCTATTATTTAATTCCAGCTTCGTGAAACTTTTCTTCAAGTTCCAGTTACTTAGAATTACATGAATACTCTGAAATGCTTTAATATTTTAGCTAATGCCTCTGGTGTTTTGGCAGTTTCCATGTAGCAGAATATCAGTAATAGAATAGAGTAGAATCACATAATTAAATATGTTCTTTTAATTATTTATTAATACAATAATTCATAAATATGTTTCAACTATTTCCTAGGAAACTTTATCGGTGACTGAAACATATATTTACTAAGATGTATTATCATGATTACCTTTCATCTTTTTTTGCCTTTGCACCCAATATCAGCAACGTGCTATATTCTATATTATAATTATATATTATTTCAATAAAAATAGGGCTTAGTATATTGAGATATTATACATATATTTCGTTTGGTTATATATTTATTTTTATACTCAGCCTAGTTTTAAATTATGTATAGTGAGATGTTAGGTAAACGTGCAAATGTATAAGTTTGATGGCATTTTGCAAATAACTGAATGTGATGCATATATAATTTCGAAAATGATTTTCAATGTCGAGCATAATAGAAGCGAAAATGTGACGTATTACATTTGGTATTCTTCAATATTAATGATAAATGATAACTGTTATCTTCTCTCATGTAATATGTTAGTAAATATTTTAATATGTCTATCAAGGAGCCACGTCGCGACAGTGTTACAGCCTTGCAGTGTTAATCTTTTGATAATATTGTTTACTATAGGCGTTGGAGTGGCTGTGTGGTAAGTAGCTTGCTAACCAACCACATGGTTCCGGGTTCAGTCCCACTGCGTGGCATCTTGGGCAAGTGTCTTCTACTATAGCCTCGGGCCGACCAAAGCCTTGTGAGTGGATTTGGAAAACGGAAATTGAAAGAAAGCCGTCGTATATATGTATATATATATATGTGTGTGTGTGTGTGTGTGTGTGTGTGTGTGTGTGTGTGTGTGTGTGTGTGTGTGTGTGTGTGTGTGTGTGTGTGTGTGTGTGTGTGTTTGTCCCCACAACATCGCTTGACATCCGATGCTGGTGTGTTTACGTCCCCGTAACTTAGCGGTTCGGAAAAAGAGACCGATAGAATAAGTACTAGGCTTCCAAAGAATAAGACCTGGGGTCGATTTGCTAGACTAAAGGCGGTGCTCCAGCATGGCCACAGTCAAATGACTGAAACAAGTAAAAGAGTAAAAGAGTATACATGTTCTTTCGACCAATAACTGTGTCAGTCATGGAACTGCAGCCATCCTGGAGCACCGACTGGAAGGATTTAGTCAAACGAATCGATGCCAGTACTTAAATTTTTTTAAAGACTGGTACTTATACCATCCTAATTTTTATCGAACTCTTGGTTATTGGGATGTAGTCAAACCAAAGGTGGTTGTTAAATGATGATGAGGCACAAAGACACACATATATATATTTAGGCATGTATTAATATATGAATATAGATACACATATTTTGTGTACTCAATTCATCCAAAAGGAATTGGTCGGCGCGGACCTATGTTGGGAGACACTTGCCAGAGTGCCGCGCAGTAGGACTGAATCCAACACTATGGGTTTACAAAACATGCTTCTTAACCAAATAAAGATACCTTGTTCAATTTTAACTTTTGCTTTTTCTTCTCGCATTTTGTTATTTGATGCCAGGTTTTTCTTCATTTTAACATCATCTAAAAATGATTTATTGGATAATAGGAAGGATTCCTAACTTAATCTGGACAGAAATAATATATACCATTTTAAATAGAGGTACTATGTACATATCAGAAACGTTGAACAATAGGATGAGGTTAGTCCCCGATATACTTCTTTTCAACATACATACATGCATACACACACACA
>NC_068985.1:28419999-28422843 GCF_001194135.2 Octopus bimaculoides
TATATATATATATATATTTAGAAGAAGCAATAGAGTGACTCAAGGTCGGAAAGTTTCGGGAGCCGGCACTTATCAAACTTGTAGGAGAACTATTTCATTTTGGCGGAACAGTATCTACGTATGCGTGATTTGGTTACTGCATCTAACTGTCGGTCGACCCGTGCATGAATACACATCTTCGCCTTGTCACCACGAACGCACGAAAGCTTAAACAGTCAGGCCAGGTTTTCGAGGCAATAAAACTTACTACTACTACGTCCCTGACTGAACTCGCAACCACGTTCTAAGGGACGTACATTCTTAAACCTATTGGATTATGTAATTATTCAGGCATTTACCATGTTTCTGAATCTTATCCTTGTGACGTGCTGTAAGTGCTTATTTTGTAATATGCCGCGCACACACCATTTGCAATTGCCACCTTTTGAAAAGATCTCTGGACATTTAATCTGTTAACCTTGAATACCATTAAGCCATATTTCCTAATGTTATATTCAGCATGCTGACAAATTCCAATTTACTTCCTTCACCGATTCATTTTATAATAAATCATTATTATTATTGCATTCAGCCTTCTGACCTTCTGGCTCTCTTAAAGCTATTCGTCTCAACTTATTGAAAACCTCAAATGATATTTTAGTGCCTCTCCGTTAAATATTGGTGACCCCGACGTAATAATATCTTCTCTTGTTCAAGTGAACCTCCGGAATTCGTCTTCTTCATCTCAGACTTATACCTAATGTGTTATGCATTCTTCTTTCAAGGAAATACATGGTGTTCATCAAATAATATCCCTTTGAAATAGTTTTCCTCCAACAATTTCGGCTGTCAACGTTTTATGCCAGTAGTATTTCAAATACACCGTGGAGTTTCGTCCAACAGAGCGCCTGTCTTCGTCTTTCTCGTTGGTTTTTCCTGCGAATTTGCTTATCTGAGCATGTGCAGTGGTTTTGCGCGCCAAATCTCAAGACTTCTCTATTGAATTCGCCTGTCTCGAATTTTCCATGCGTGGTGACTTGTGATTTTTATAACACTTCGGTGATTCCAGGCCTCATCCCAACAGGTCGGCCAAATTCGATGAAAGACTTATTCTTCTTTTCTCACCAGTTCAGTGTATATTCATATCCAGGCGAACGAAACCTTTCATTTTTCAAGTAGGAAGACATTATTTCTTCCTTTCCTTCTTCGAGAGTTCCGGTGTTCCTAGCTGCTATTTCTGATTTTATTCTTATTCAATTGTTGTACTGTCCTTCCATCATAGGTAGCAATTCCTTGCAAAATTTTACCGGCAATGCTCGTGTTTGTTTTGCCCAGATGGAGTCACATTTTGCAGCTAATAACAAATCCTCGAAGGCTCCCACAGCTCCATATTTTATTCAGTGCTATCCGAACTTCTTTAACGTCAACAGTTAAGGATCTTAATACCGACCCGCCATCAGATACCACTTATTACAGTGTTAAGACAGAGATCTTGCGACGGACTTCTCTAACTGCAGAGCAGAAGTTTCGCACATTAATGAACGATGAACACCTTGGTGATCGTACGCCTTCACAGCTATTAAGTTGAATGAAAGAACTAGCCGAAAATGCGCCGGCAGATAGTATAATAATCAAACAACTCTTTTTCTCTAGGCTGCCACCTAATGTTCATGCCATTTTGGTGCCTATGACGAAACCAGTTTGTCAGATTAACTAGCTTCTTCTGCTGACGAAATCATGGATTATACTGGCAAACCTGCCACATCTACTTCCTTGAGACTACCTGCAAACACTTCTTCTTCCTTTCTGCTAGCTGCTTCGTTGTCATCGGATCAGCAACCCACTTCGGTAGCTAGATTAAGGGCAGTATTGGATCTTAGTACTGAAGTGCAACTCCTACGTGTCTCACGAAATCAGTCTCTTTGACGTCGGTCAAAGAATCATTCTTTTGCACCACGTCGTTTTTCTCCTTCGTATTCATCGTCGGAGAACAACTGAGCGTGTGTAACTTACGGATTGAGCTTCTGCCCCCTCCAACGTCCGTGCTTGGATGAAGGCGCGATCGAGGTCTAAGTTATTGTGTTCCAATAACCGTTGGCATATGTTAGTGGAATGCATACTACTGAAGAAGGCATCTCATAGCTTCATTGAGATGTTCGGCAGCCAAAACAGCTCTGAAACTGCAATCTTTCGCCAGTAATTTGAGTTTCTGGAGTTATTGATCTAAATTTTGGCCGTATTTCTGCTTGCAAGTGTACAACAGGTGACGCGCATACACCACATTCTTCGGTTTCACATACAGCGAGATGAAAACCTCGAGAACTTTGTACAAACAGAAATAGACACTCTCTTGCTTAAGATAATGTCCAACTACATGAACCTTCAAGTCAAGAAAAACTCTGAAATTTGAAGAAGAAAACTCGAAATTGTGCATATGCAGCTCGAACGTAAAATATGCTTGCCACCTGCAGTATACGCCATAGGAGAACAACGATGCTATTGTGTTTATAACACACTAGGCTCATCGGAACACGAGATTCTATGACACCGGTGTTTCGATATTTGTGTCTCGTCAGCGAGAATCCTCCGGACCCGTGAATCTAAACCATATGTGACGTATCGAAATGCAGGCATTCGGGAATCCCATGCGCCAGTGAGCCGAGTGTTTTATGGATACACTGTAGTCGCAAATGGGAGTCGTTCTCCTACGACGTAAATTTCTGTGCCAAATAAATTTTGTGTTTGAACCTGTCTGAACGTATAAAGAGAAAATGTGCAAATAATCGTTCTACACACACACACACACACACACACACACACACACACACACACACACACACACACACACACACACACACACACACA
>NC_068985.1:28423919-28425117 GCF_001194135.2 Octopus bimaculoides
TTTGTATATATATATATATATATATATATACATGCGTGCATACACGCGCACGACACGTGAAGAACACAGGGTGGTTGTTCATACTCTTATTCCACAGCTTGCTGATGGGTAACGAATCATAATGAGCTGCAAAATAGGGAAGAGAGCAGATGTCAATCATATATTATACATCACATTGGGCAACAGTTTTTCACTTCGAAAACGAATTCCAAGATGCATGCCTCCAGAAAAATTAGATCATGTGCAACATAACCAGGAAGAAATATAAACATTCACACATTTATTTTACTTCAGTTTCTAATAATTTAAGTCTATAAGGCGGCGAGTTGACAAAAACTTTAGCACGCTGGTCGAAATTCTTAGCGGTATTTCGTTTGTCTTTATGTTCTGAGTCCACATCCGCCGAGGTCGACTTTGAGTTTCGTCCATTCAGGGTCGATTAAATAATAAGTACCAGTTACGCACTGGGGTTGATGTAAGTGACTTAATCCCATTGTCTGTCCTTGTTTGTCTCCTCTATGTTTAGCCCCTTGTTGGTAATAAAGAAATAAATATTTTAAGTCTATAAGGCGGCGAGCTGGCAGAAACGTTAGCACACCGGGCGAAATGCTTAGCGGTATTTCGTCTGCCACTGCGTTCTGAGTTCAAATTCCGCCGAGGTCGACTTTGCCTTTCATCCTTTCGGGGTCGATAAATTAAGTACCAGTTACGCACTGGGGTCGATATAATCGACTTAATCCGTTTGTCTGTCCTTGTTTGTCCCCTCTGTGTGTTGCCCCTTGTGGGCAGTAAAGAAATAGGTATTTCATCTGTCTATACGTTCTGAGTTCAAATTCCGCCGAGGTCAACTTTTCCTTTTATCCTTTTGGAGTCGATAAATTAAATACCAATTGCGTACTGGTGTCGATCTAATAGACTGTCCCTCGCCAAAAATTTCGAGCCTTGTGCCTAGAGTAGAAAAGATTATATTACATGTGTAAGGCGGTGAGCTGGCAGAAACGTTAGCACGCCAGGCGAAATGCTTAGCGGTATTTCGTCTGTCTTTATGTTCTGAGTTCAAATTCCACTGATGTCGACTTTGCCTTTAATCCTTTCGGGGTCAATGAATTAAATACCAGTTGCGTGCTGGTGTCGATCTGATCGACTAGCCACCACCCCCCGCCAAAAAAAAAATTCGGGCCTTGTGCCTAGAGTAGAA
>NC_068985.1:28425127-28425855 GCF_001194135.2 Octopus bimaculoides
AAATAGATAAATGTATGTATTATATACAGAGGCATATATTTATATACATTATAGATTTATTGATAGACTGATCGATAGATAAATAGCTTGATTGATTGATAGATAGATAAATAGTTACACAGTTTCGTGCCCACATATATACATGCATCTGTGATGTGTGTGTGTGTGTGTGTGTGTGTGTGTGTGTGTGTGTGATGAAATAACATTCAGAAACTAACATTGATTACTATTTAGGTGGTCGGGATACAAAATATACACAATCGATTTGATTGTTATTATTACTATGCCGACTAAGTGTATCGTCGTTAATGAGCCTAATTTGATGCTCCTCGATGTGTGTGTGTGTCCTTGCTTCTTATATTATCGACGATCGAAGTGCACTCTTCTAAGCATATACATGTGTACAGTAATCCCTCATCTTATCGCGGTTCACCTATCGCGGTTCACCTATCGCGGTTCACCTATCGCGTTTCACCTATCGCGTTTCACCTATCGCGGTTCACCTATCGCGGCTCACCTATCGCGGTTCACCTATCGCGGTTCACCTATCGCGGTTCACCTATCGCGGTTCACCTATCGCGGTTTATTATTTAAGCTTACATCGATTCCTCCGTGGTGTTGTTTTGCATTTATAATAAAATAAATATTTACAAATTATAAAAATAATTTTAAAAAATATACAGTACTGTTTCTACTTCGAGGATTTTTGCCTATCACGGTGGGGAGTG
>NC_068985.1:28425902-28427213 GCF_001194135.2 Octopus bimaculoides
TCACCTATCGCGGTTCACCTATCGCGGTTCACCTATCGCGGTTCACCTATCGCGGTTCACCTATCGCGGTTCACCTATCGCGGTTTATTATTTAAGCTTACATCGATTCCTCCGTGGTGTTGTTTTGCATTTATAATAAAATAAATATTTACAAATTATAAAAATAATTTTAAAAAATATACAGTACTGTTTCTACTTCGAGGATTTTTGCCTATCACGGTGGGGAGTGGCTTGGCTTGGAACGTAACACCCGCAATAATCGAGGGATTACTGTATATTCTTCTCCTTTTCATTTAGAGTGAATTTTGGCAGGTCAACCTACTTGGTAGCTAGTTTGTGAAAGTATCTTGTTTTCTCCATCATCTTTTAAATCTTAAGACGGTCTTGCAGATGTTTACAGTCCTATATATCGGGAGCATCCGTAACATATGAATTACGGATATGCATGTATGTATACACGTATTGTTGTGTGGTTTCCCCCCCCCCACACACACACACACACACACGATAAGTAGGTAGTCCTATACGTATAAATAGTGGACGTGATAGCTAGTCATAGAAGCGTAGAGTAGAGCGAGCCGGAGCCGTCGGTAGACTAGACGTCGAGTCCTGTTGACACTCGCTTACGTTTCTTGTCCGATCCCTAAATACTGCATTAATATTCCTCTCACTTTCCATTGCACTGATGCCTTTATTGAACTCATAAAGCAAAATATACCGAATATGCTCCTTTGTCACTTCTATTATTGCTTTGAAAAATAACTGTTAAAATCGAACTGCACTGTTCAAAATTTGCACTAAGAATAAGGACAAGGTAAAATTACTACGTCCTTTTATAGGAAGCGGATGAAGGTAGTTTATCCCGTTCCCCTCCGACTATCAGTTCATGCAATTGAAAAAACCGCATTATTTATAGGATGACCCAATATATATATATGGATATGTATTGTCTTCGTAATTTGATCTTTGTTTTCGTCAAATGCTATTTAAAGCCAACTTGAATCAGTAGCTTTAATGAAGTTCAATGCGGTCTCCATATGTCCAACGTATATTGACTTTTAATGATTTTAAAGTAGAACTCAGTAAAGCAATTCGTTCACGCTCCTCGACTGTCATAAGTGAGCAGCTGTTGCCAAGTTGCCCTTTGTAGTAACCAAGGATATAGCTTTCAAAGCATTTGTTTAAAACACTCAATGGCCGACAAGTGTCATGCTAGCACGCACAGAAGTACACACACACACAAACACACAAACGTATGCAAAATCACATTCATACACATGTACACATACGACCTATATAGGTATATATATA
>NC_068985.1:28427556-28429510 GCF_001194135.2 Octopus bimaculoides
CACACACACACACACACACACACACTGAACTACAAAAGGAAATGTCGCACTGTAAAAGATTATTTGTTTCTCACACGATATTGAGATTATAAGGATTTTATCACATTTCTAGGCAATTTGATATCAGGAAGATGTCACTGACCCACAACACCACTCTCTTTTGAAAACACAAGGATTGCATGTAGGATTCGAACTCGCTCACTTTTCGTAAAAATGTCAAGACTAACAGGAAATCAGAGGGAGCAAGCCAATGGACGACTGCAAGCTGGTCAACATCCATGGGTCATTGCTAATGACTTGAACTGCAGGATTCGGACAACTGAATGACTAAGGGAACAATACAATGCCACAAACAACAGCACGGGTGATCGTCCACGCAGCGGCCGACCGAGGATTACAACGGCACGTCAAGATCGCCACCTGCACCGACAGCACTTGCAGGGTCGATTCCGGAAGGCAATGAAATTAGCAAGGCAGACCATAGGGACTCACCACAGACCCATTTGTGCAGAGACAGTTCGCCGCCGACGAAGATCTTTCAATCTGTCTTGTCGATATCCGGCTAGGGGCCCCATCCTCACACATCGTTGTCGACGAGCACATCTGCAGTGCGCTCGAAAACGACAGAACTGGTGATATCAGCAATGGAGGACTGTCTGTCGTCTTCTCTGACAAAAATAGATATTGAATTTCTGTGGCAGATGGTAGAGCTAGGGGTTGGGGAAGAAGGGATGAGTATCATGCCCATGGTTGTGCGGTGGAGAGAGACTTATGGTAAGGGGCGGGATTGCACTACATCTTTGCAAGGATAATGTTGACAGTGACATAAGTGCTTCAGTTTGCTTGCCTTAATCAGACAGTCTGATGATGGTAAGCAAGCTGAAACTTCGCTGGCACAGTTAACATTAACTGTTTGAATGTAAATAAAAGTGTATGCCACAACAAAGAATTCAGGAAGACTACAGTTGAATATTAAATCGCTGTTATATATAACTTAACATTAAAATAGTTATGTACACACACATATATACGTGTGTATGTGTGCATGTGTATATGTAAAGGGGTATATATATATATATATATATATATATATATATATATATATATATATATATATTGAGAGAGAGAAAGAGAGAGAGAGTGAGAGAGAGCGGTGGAGACTTATACATGTATACATACTTGCTTACGTACATAAGTATACACCGAATGTCATTATCTTATTTCAAAATGCATTATCATTTAATGTTTGTACATAATTTCAAACAACGATGTATGAAATATGTACAATGCATAACAAAAATAGCCATCGATCTTCCGGTTTCAACCTTAATTGGTCATTTCCAAGGTGAAAAAGTTTCTTTATTAGGTTTCTTAAAACGCTTCTCTTCTTTTTTTTACATAATTCCAAAAGCAATATAATACAAAATCAAGCATCTATACGTTATTCTTATAATAATAATAATGCAAATTATTTTTCAAATTTTGCATAGATATTGAAAGATGTTTTACTTTGAGAGTAGATAAATAAAAAAAAATTTAGTGCATTTTCGTGTTTTAGATTTAGTGCTTTTACTATGATATGTATACATTCTTTTATATTTTCCTATATTAATTTTATCGATCTTTGAAAGTGTCTACCATACACACACACGCACATATATACACACATTCACATAAGCATACATGCGCGCATATTTATATGACACACGTGCTTTCCTCCGAACCATCTGCTGTTACTCCTTTTCTTCCTCTCAAAACTCTAAGAACGAAGAGCCATGCTCGAAACGTCATTTTCAGTCATTTTTCCAACAAAAAATTTCGCTGTGTAATATATGCACAGTCTACATCTTACTTGTGTCATTTTTTGTTGTTTTTTTCCTGTTTATTTCATTTTATTTATGATTTGTGTGTATATATATATATATATATATATATATATATATATATATATATA
>NC_068985.1:28429577-28435243 GCF_001194135.2 Octopus bimaculoides
ATATATATATATATATATATATATATATATATGCATATATGTTTCGAGACGCAAAAGTTTGTAAGTGTTGACCCACAAAACATATCACTTCGTGTGGTTTTCTGATTTTCCTATTTGTATTACCGTACATATGTGTGCATCTGCATCTGTTAGAGAGACAGAGAGAGAGAGAGTGAGAGAGATAGACAAGCAGAGACAGAGAGTGAAAGAGAGGGAGAGACACAGAGAAATGGCTGCAGAGAACATTGGCGTACATGAAATTGCATATGAATTTAGATGTGTGTGTGTGTATGCCTCTGTGTGTGTGTGTAGTGTGGTTGATCGTATGTGCTTGCGTGCGCGCATTTGACTTTGTGTTGTGCACAAAGTTTAAAGTCTTTCATTACTCTCATTGTTGCATTTCTCATTAAATTTATTTCTATTCTGCTACATTTTATTTAACTTTTCATGGACAGTAACAGTGCTCACCGGACTGAGTTAAAATGGAATGTTTATGAGCCCCAAAGGACTCGACTGATCCTTGAGAAACGGGATCTCTGCCGTGGCTATTTCCCCCTTATGCCATATAAATTTGCATTCATCTGCCGTATCTATTTCCTAACTTCTGCCATATCGAATTACTCTGTATTCTTCAGTCATATCTGATTTCTCTCTTCTAATAGAGCTATTTCTCATAACCAGCCATATTAGTATTCACATGCAATGATGTATTCGTAATGATTTTGGCTTTACATGATGTATAGGTAGACAAGCAATCGAGAGAAGGCTCTACACGGTCGCTCAACTTGCTAGAAATACTAGTCTTGTCTAGTAGGCGGCGAGCTGACAGAAGCGTTAGCACGCCGGGCGAAATGCTTAGCGGTATTTCGTCTGCCGTTACGTTCTGAGTTCAAATTCCGCCGAGGTCGACTTTGCCTTTCATCCTTTCGCGGTCAATAAATTAAGTGCCAGTTACGCACTGGGGTCGATGTAATCGACTTAATCCCTTTGCCTGTCCTAGTTTGTCCCCCTTGTGGGCAGTAAGGAAATAAGAAATGCTAGTCTTGTCTCTCTTCAAACCATATCCTATCATCTTTAAACATAACGAAGAACACTTTCGGTAATAAAGTCTTATATATACTATGTAATATACATACATACATATGTGTGTGCATGTATGTGTGTGTGTGTGTTTGTACATACACACACATATGTATATATGTGTGTAAAGACTCCCTTCGGCCATGAATGTTCATGGGATTGCACCTAGAAAGTTCCCATACGTGGCACACGTCCAGGTCAGGTTGTTTATGGAAGACCATCATTTGCCCATGCATATGAGACACCCATCTCCATGTCTTTGTCTCACCCTTCTTCTGTCTCTCTTTCATTTCCTCAGTGTGGTCTACAATGTTTTCCTCCTCTGCTTGTGCTTTCTCTTGCTGTGGCTGTGAACTCATATAGGGGGCATTTGGTCTTCATATGACCTCTTTGCCCGCATATGTAGCAATTTGGTTTCCTTCCCTCGACTACGACATTTAACGTTCTCTCATCCTTCACTTCTATCTGGTAGGGAATTCTTTCTATGTCCTGGAATGTGGCAAAAGCCACATTTCGAGTCCAAAACACCACCATTTGCGCACTTATGTTTCCGCCACTGGTCCCAAATCCGGATCCTCCTTGGTTGCAGCCAGCACTGTTGCAACCAACCACTCCGGTTTAGTTTCTGGTGGCACTCTCGGAATACGTATTCTCACACTTCTTCTTCCTCTATAACTAGGTAGTAGTGTTATTTTTAGTGTTTTTAAAATCTTGGTGGCATACTTGGTTGCCTCTTCTATAGTGGCGAACCTCAACTCTACGTACCGAACTTTCTTCCTCTGCTGATGTACGTGGCTTTATTTACAATTTCACCCAGGCACTCCATGATTTCCTCTTCCGTCACCATTTCAATTTTACAGGTTTCGACAGCCTGTGTACGATACACAACTGTCCTCAGAATTTTGTCTTCCTTGGCTTCTTTTTTTTTGGGGGGGGGGACAATTTGTATGAGTCTCCCTCTACTTCTATCGAATTCCTGCTTCTGCTCACCTCTTCCATATCCAGCTTGATCAACTTGGTTTCTAGCGGCACTGGCTTCTTCGCCGCAGTGGTCCTGGCGTAGCTCTCCATACTGGAGACACTACCACTCGTCACAGCTGGGGAAAAAAAGCAGCGGCTCGCGTGAAACGTAACAACAATAATTTCACAAAAATCACAATTATTTACAGAGACAACTTACAGTAATTCACACAGTTTTCATGGAGTAACACAGCAGTATTCACAATAATTCACAATAATTCACGGAGACGTTATATCGCTAAGCATTTCGCCCGGCGTGCTAACGATCCTGCGAGTTCGCCGCCCTGAGACGGAGCTATTTCTGAATTTGCTCTTACTGGGGTATATTCATGCCAGCAATGTATGAAATACACACAAGGAGTAGTATATAAAAGTCTACTTTACTCTTCATCCTTTCGGGCTTGATGAAATAAAATACCAGTTCATTACTAAAGTTGAGGTGATTCACAAACCACTTCTTCTCAAAAATAGGTGGCTTTGTGCCTATGCTACAAAGGATTATTTATTTACAACTGTATGTTTTTCTATGTTCATGTGACGTAGAATTCCATGTGACGTAGAATTCCATGTGGCGTAGAATTCAAGTGACGTAGGAATCCTCTGGTATTCCATGTGACGTAGAATTGCTGTGGTACGTAGAAATTTGTTCCAGCATGTTTTCCCTTAAAGAAGCAGCTAATTGGCAGAGTCGCTAAAGTTTCGGGTAGCAGAATGCCTGGCCGTATTTCCTCCGGCTCGCTATAATGTGAATTCTAATTTACAGGTCGTCGCTTTCATATATAATGTAAGGATTTATAAAGTGTCAGCCATGAACTGGCCACCGATTCTTCTCTCTCTCTCTCTCTCTCTCTCTCCCTCCATTTCTTTCTTTCTTTCTTTCTTTCTTTCTTTCTTTTGTGTGTGTGTGTGTGTGTGTGTGTGTGTGTGTGTGTGTGTGTGTGTGTGTGTGTGTGTGTGTGTGTGTGTGTGTGTGTGTGTGTGTGTCAAGCGGTTACTTTTCAATGCGTGACGGCTTTGTGGTACCATACAAAGTGTCACTTCCTGCAAAAAGGGACTTGGTTGAGTGAGGAGCAAGCGAGATCTTCTCGCAGAAGATTTGTTATGTTACTGGAACCATTGTAGGTACGACAGGGAACAGACACAACAAAGAAGTAAGATGTACACAATGAGATATCAAATAGCAATGTATGTAATATTCTCAATAAGCCACTCTACCGGAGATTATATGATCTATACAAGAAACCATTATGCAGTAATATATGTATTTTACTATATATCTCTTAGAAACACCCAACACTTTAAATTAGATATCTATGTGTATTCTTCAGCTTCACACGAATATTTCGTGATTATGAAATGAATTAAAATATTATTGTATTACTAAGTTAATATCTTTATTGAATATATAACTATTTGCTGAAAAGTTACCAATGTCAGAATGTACGCTTCCTTTTCCCCTGTCATTTCATTGTCTCTTGTGTTATACTTATTTATTAACAAGCCAAAGAAACATTTTGCCAAATTTGTTATAAAATTAATTGTTTATTATTCATTCTTGCATTTTAATAATTGTCTTCTCTTTTTTTTTTTTGTTTTCCTTCTTTCTTCTTTCCTTCGTTTTCTCTTTGTTTCTTTGTTGCTTTCTTTGTTTCTGTCTTCCCATTCATAATTCCCATAATTACGCTTAGAAGAGAATTTTAAATGTGCCAATCTTCAGAAAACGTGACCGGAAGATGAGAAGCCCTGCCACTTGATCTACATAATAATAATAATAATAATAATAATAATAATAATAATAATAATAATAATAATAATAATAATAATAATAATATAAAATACAAAATAAATAAAAATAAAATATACTAAAAAATATTAAAAATCATTATCAAAAATATTTTAAGCTTAGAAATTCTATTTTCAGTCTAGAAATAGTATATTTTCGTGTAATTTATTTAGAATTACACTATTTTTGAGCATTATGCCAACGATCACACTTCGTAAAATCACCTGATATAACATGAAGCAAGCGTTCACAGTGAACTAATCAAGATATGTTAAGCTTAAAGAAGACAGACTCCCTAAATCAACTTAGCCCAGTATAGCCTCCAACCACAAAGTTAGTTTTCTTTTACTATATAGATAAAGATCAAATTTACATCAAACTGCGAACGTGCATCGACACTAGATTACAATGTTCAGTTCAGAGTAATAAGACTGTGAGTTCAATTCCTGGGCCACGCAGTCCTTACTGTTAGCCGACAACTAATTACAAATCAAGAAATTCTTACATTTAACATAGTTTTCAAAACTATATTCAAAAGGTAAACACTGAAAATTCCGTGAGGGTTTGCTAACTTATTCATATCATATCATATCATATCATATCATATCATATCATATCATATCATATCATATCATATCATATCATATCATATCATATCATATCATATCATATCATATATTAAATTAAGGCTGCGAGCTGGCAGCAACGTTAGCACGCCAGGCGGAATGCTTAGCGGTATTTCGTCTCTACAGTCTGAGTTCAAATTCGGCCGAAGTCGACTTTGCTTTTCATCCTTTTGGGGTCGATGAATTAAGTACAAGTTGTTTACTGGAGTCGATCTAATCGACTGGCCCCTTCCCAGAAATTTTGGGCATTGTGCCTAGAGTAGAAAAGAATATTTATATTATTTGCTTATTCTGTCGTTCATTTCTCACTTAAGTCACAATTTTATTTAGTGGCTTAGTCACAGAAGGAAGCGTAGTAACCATAATTATTTTCAGGACATCCGCGCTTGGTGGACAAAAATTATCCTCAGACCGGATGTATGTAATTGGGTGGAACGCGCTAATGAGACTAAGACACCAGGTGATGATGTGGTGATGATAAACCAGGTAAAAAATTCAATCCGACTCTCAAAAACAGGTACCATCACTGGACTTGTACACAATTTATGTTTACCAAATTTTCCTCTTTCAATCGAGTTAACAACTTAACGTTCAATGGAAAAATTCATGAATATTTCTTTGACGTTTCATGTTTAAGTCCTTCTTCAGACATCAGGTAGTTCTAGATCAAAGAATGAAATTTGGAAAAATTTTTTTACTAAAATGAATACTGCATTTGTATTGAAAATGGAGGAGTTTTGATGAAATAAGATTTTATTAGTGCGAGAAAAGAAGAGCTGATGACAGGGTGCAAATATTGGATGTAAGCGTACATTTTATCAGTAGTTTCACTCGATATGTTGTGAGTTCGGTATACGACAAAGATGATATATGGTTATACAGTCAGGTATGTCTGTGCGTCGGTATGTATGCATACAGAACACAAGCTTCAAGATTGTTAATTAGCTGTATTCATGTAAGAGACGAGGGAATAGGGAACCACAATGCAGGGTCTTCCCGAATACGGGTGAAATGCCAGGTATCTTGATTTGCGAGAAGGAATGATATGCAAGGTTTAGACAATGGGAAGCTGGATGTTCTCCTCCTCGTAAATCCCTAAATAAATAAATAAGTATATGTATATATATATATATATATATATATATATATATATATAT
>NC_068985.1:28435404-28436688 GCF_001194135.2 Octopus bimaculoides
AAATGCAAAGGCCTTATGAATCATCTGGTGTATGTGTGTGTGTGTGTGTGTGTGTGTGTGTGCGTGTGTGTACATATGTTTATGCATGCGTAAATATATATATGTATATATGTATGTATATATATATATATATATATGTATATATATAGATATTTATACACACACACACATACACATGCACACACGCGCGCGCACCACACACACATGCACATACACTGACATGCACATACACACACTGGTGAGTTTAGAACTCCCAAAAGTGCAAAACGTGCATTGGGAACAAATAGTAGAAACTGCATTGTTTTTCATACCTTTTCCCACACACACATACACACACACACACACACACACACACACACTCGCAAACACACACGCACATACACACATGCACATATGCACACACTGATACGCACACATGCACAAACACTTGCACTCACGTGCTTACACACAGACATGTGTACTCGTATAATAATTTGAGTGTGAATGCGTGTGTGAGTGTGTGTGTGTGTGTGTGTGTGTGTGTGTGTGTGTGTGTGTGTCTGTGTGTCTGTATTTATGTATACAGAGAGAAAGAGAGATCGAGAGACAGACACAGAGGGACAGAGAAGAGCGTGTGGACCTTTTTTGTACTTTTTTTTTTCATTACCGTAAATATGCAATATGCGTTTAGATATTTGTGTGGTGATATGTCTACCTGCGAGCGCACGTAAGATGTACGAATTCGTGTGTGTGTGCGTGTGTGTGTGTGTGTGCATTCGTGTGTATTCCCTGGGCGTGTACTTATAGACCGAGAAAATTTATGATATTTTTTTCCCCTTCTTCCTGACACAGATTAAATTTCTCTATATTATGATGCATGTTCTATATAACTACCTGTTCAATTCCGCACCATTAACTTATTTCTAGTGATAACGATATGGATGGGTTCCACCCCCACCACCACCTCCACAACCAGCATTACCATCACTACCAAAAGGGAACATGCACTAACGTACCACATGTGCATGGTACCATATATTTATGTGGGATGGGCAGAACAAATGCTAATGAGAGGGAGGTTTGAATAACTGCGTTCTCGCTATTCGTTATCATCTTGTGTCTTGATTGATACAAGCTCGTCGTCGCCATAGTCGACATTGTCAACTTCGTGAGTTTTATCAAGAACCGTTATTATCATCGTCGTCGTCATCATCATCATCATCATCATCATCATCATCATCATCATCATCATCATCATCATCATCATTGTCATCATTATCGTTTTCAAGGCGGCGAGCTGGCAGA
>NC_068985.1:28437076-28437927 GCF_001194135.2 Octopus bimaculoides
TCGACTTAATCCGTTTGTCTATCCTTGTTTGTCCCCTCTGTGTGTAGCCCCTTGTGGGCAATAAAGAAATAAGAAATGTTGGCAAGCCGGGCGAAATGCTTAGCGGTATTTCGTCTGCCGCTAGGTTCTGAGTTCAAATTCCGCCGAGGTCGACTTTGCCTTTCATCCTTTCGATGTCGATAAATAAAGTACCAGTTATGCACTGGGGTCGATATAATCGACTTAATCCGTTTGTCTATCCTTGTTTGTCCCCTCTGTGTGTAGCCCCTTGTGGGCAATAAAGAAATAAGAAATAAGTTGTCATCATTATCCTCATCATCATCATCGTCATCATCGTCTTCATCGTCATCAACATCATCAGCATCATCATCATCATCATCATCATCCTCATTATCATCATCATCACCATCGTCATCATCGTCGTCATCAAAGTTCCTGATTAAGTTGACGGTAATGCAGAAACGACAATGTTCCATAAGACAAACTAGGCATGGCTGTGCAGTGAATAAGGTACCTTTGCAACTACGTGGCTTCGGGTTCAGTTCCGCTGCGCAGCACTTTGGGCAAGTGTCCTCTCTAACTTTGGCCGACTAATACCTTGCTGGTGAGTGTATTTGGCTGACAGAGACTGCACCGTATGATATCCGGTGTTGGTTTCCGCCCCCATAGTGGTTTGGAAAAAGAAGCCGATAGAATGTTAAAATTAAATTATTAATGGCGGGGTCTACTTTTTCGATTAAACCTTCTAAAGCGGAGCCCCAGCATGACCGCAGTCAAATGGCTGAGACAAGTGATAGATAAACGATAAAAGATGAATAATATAGGCGGTCTGCACGATATGATATGATATA
>NC_068985.1:28439111-28441324 GCF_001194135.2 Octopus bimaculoides
TATATATATATGTATGTATGTATGTATGTATATACATGTAAATATGTATGTATATATGTGTATATATATATATATATATATATTTCTCACAACGTTACCGTTCTAAATGACACGCAATGATTTCTCCAGTTCTCTATCAGATTTTTTTCTAAATTCTATAAACTTTGCTAAAATTTTATCCTTCTCAATCCCCCTATTTATCTATGTACCTCATTCATGTCTTTCTCACTCGCCATATTTACTCATGTCTTTCTCTGTCTCTGTCTCTTTCTCTCTCTTTCAGACCCATAAGGAATCTCATACAAGAGATAGTTTGATTTAACTTCTACTCACTAATATATCCCTTTAAGCACATTTATTGCTAGTACCAAGATGGGCAGTATCACCACATCTACCGTTACCATATTCAGTAATATCACTACCATCGCCATAACGAACGTATCTCATAGTCGTTCGATATCTGAAAAATGACGAACAATTTCCTTTCAAATTACATCCTACTGACTTACGAAAATGATACATTGGATAAATCAATCTATACAGCTTTTAAAACTGGATGGTCGCGGATGAAATGTCTTTTGAGTACAGATTTTCCCCCTTCAAGTTTAAAACATGGGCTAAACGGCAACAGCATATCTTTCATTGCTTGCATAATCACGTGACCACAACGTAACCGACCAGTGTTGTTAAACATCGCTGGTCACAATGCGCTTTTGCATTGTTTTAGCCTTCAAATGATACCACCTCGCTGGCTTAGGGAGCAGGCCTAGAATCCTCACCACCACCACCACCACCGATCGAAGAGGGACTGGAGCAATGAGAAATAAAGTGATTTACTGAAAAAAAACAACGCGCCACTCAGCCGGGGAATCGAACCCACGGTCTAGCGATCGTGAGTGAAACAGCCTAACGACTAAGCCACGCGCCTTCACACTAGCGTAACCATCATACTTCACACCAGCATAGCCATCGTACTTTAAGTGATGAGGTCATCTCAGCTGCCATGAGTACCCTTTGTCTCAAGGTTACAACAAGCAAGCAACAGTACCAGATCAACCATGGCCACCACCGTTAACGCCAACAAATACTTACCTCTTTCATATCTAGCATAACCACTACCACCACTAGCAACATTCTCTGCTCTACCTGCACGATCACCACCACTACCACCGCCGCCACCACCATAGATGCCACCGCTGCCGCCGTCAGCAGCATCAACTACTGCACAACACTAGCATCTCCACCATCACTAATCAAGCAATCATCTTTTCCCCTCAGCACCACCACCACCACCACCACTACTACCGCTGTAGTCGCCATTAACTGCTAGTACATCAAAACAACATTACCTCCAATACATATACCAATCATGCACTCAACCTCTTCCCTATCACTAGCGCCAGTCCTCGCACTTCCACCACCACCACCACCACCACCACCACCGCAATAAAGCAACGTCTACAGCTGTCACTGTAATTGCTTTTAATCTCTTATCCTTCACCTCATTCATTTTCGTTTCGTTTCCCTTCTCCATTATATTTACATTTGTAAATACTGTATGACCTTTCGAAAATTCGAAAATTTATTGATTGATTTTTTTTTTCAAAAAGAAAAGTGACTATTGCATGTATCGTATCCAAGTAATTGTTAAACTACCAGAATCAAAGGAGCAGAAAACCAAACTTACTGTATCTTAGTTGAAAGAAACGGGTATCAGGAATATTTAATGGAATTTCATTCATGAAAATGTTTGGTTCGATGGTGATGTTTATACGTGTGGAGTTGTAAATGCTACGATATATTTCAGTCAATAAAGCAAAAAACTTAAAATTATATTTATAACAACAACAACAACAACAACAACAGCAAGTGCAACAAATAAACAATTAAAAAGTAATCTTTAGTCATACGCACAACAAAATCTATAAATATGTTTCCCCTCTCACCGTTTTATTAATTTTATTTTATTTTATTTCATTCTAATTTATTTTATTTATTAACAGTAAACGAAAGCTAAGTGGAGACCCGCTGGGAGAGTGCGTCAGAGTTAGAACGTCTTCAACAAAGGAAATACTAGTGAGTCAATACCTCTCCCCACTTCTCTCAGTCTTCTCTCTCTTGCTCTCTATTACTCTCTCTCTCCCTTTCTCTCTCTCTCTCTCTCTCTCTCTCTTTCTCCTGTCTGTGTCACCTTTTCTGTATATCCTTAAGCC
>NC_068985.1:28442780-28449536 GCF_001194135.2 Octopus bimaculoides
TATATATATTATATATATATGTGTGTGTGTGTATATATATATATATATATGTGTGTGTGTGTGTGTGTGTGTGTGTGTGTGTGTGTGTGTGTGTGTGTGTGTGTGTCTATGCACGTCTGTGTGGATATAGATATTAAAAAAATAAATATCGATAATGTAAAAGCTTTCAGTTAATTCATGTTAGTAAATGGGAGTTCTTTTATTTGGTAATACATCTAATACTTAATTCTCTTTCAAGTATTCTCATTTACTTTATTTATGTCCAACAATACATGCTCGAATATTTATTAGTAAAGAAGAATGAATTCGGAAGCTGAGGTTTCCGGATATATAAGTCCCGGAAGTTCACGGCCCCAATGAGTCGGAGTGAAACGGATGTGAAATTGTGCACATCCGATTATACATCTTGGTTTATAAAACAAAAAGAGTACAAACAGAAGAATTCTGAAAGTCATTTAATTGAATGAGCTATAACAAGCTTAGAATAAAATTTTGTAGGATGTCTTGCGGAAAAAAGTAAGTAAAAGAAGCATTCATTGATCTACGGTATCCATGAATGCTAGGATACAAGTCTAAAGTAAATGTTATGTAAGCAAAACAAAAACTGAAGTAGTTTTTGTTGTGTCGCCATTGTTGTTGTTGTTCGTAGTTCTATTGCCACTGCTGCTTTTTCTTATGTTGCTGTTGTTTTTTTTGTTGTTGTTCTTCAGTATTATCTCAGATTGTATTGGGGCATACCTATGATCAAAAGTGTTCCAGCAATGATTAGACCATTCCATCCATTTGTTTATAAGAGATCGTGTTTTTCCTCTGTTAAAACGATTGAATGTGATTTGAAGGAGATTTTTTGCCGCTAATTTGAGCAGGTTGAACGACTCCATAGCGGTCTCCCTGGTGACATAAAATCAGACTGTAAAACATTAACATATAATTTCTGACGTTCGTCCGGATAACGACGTTAAAATCAGCAAACTAAACTATCAAACTACTGGCTTGTAAAAATACCCGCATTGTGGGATCCGAAGCGATTCTTTATTGATACCATTGACTTTCTACTTTCAGCTATAATGTGACAATGGCTACATTAGCTATTGTGCCTTTCTGTTATAAATAAATACAATAGGGTATAATTTGAATCAAGTTTAGCTGCTATTTCGAGCAGTTCGAGGGACCTCATAGAAGCCCTCTCATTAGCTCCCGCGTTGTAAAGAATCGTTTTCGAATAACAAGCACGCAGACCATGCTAATGCTGTTATTACTGTCTTTGTAACGCGCTAGTTGCGTCTTACTGTTGACATCATATATTTGTTGTTGTTGCATTTTGTTGTTGCTGCTTTTATTATTGTTGTTATCTTTATGTTTGCTTAGGTATGATTAGAGGCATGTCAGCTGCGACTAATCCCATTTATATTCAGATATTGTATGACTGGGTTTGCTTTATTAAGTGTATCACTCTTGCAAACTACTGAGTTGTAAGATCCCTTATTGCTGTTTTCAAATGGGAATGATCGTTTTGAGGAAGATGTGACTATTATTCCAAGGAGGATAAGAGACCTCGAAAGGTTTATCGTCACTGTTCTTGGCATAGCTATTAGTGACATCGTCGTTGCCACTGCTTATTTCGTTACTGCTGTTGCAATTACTGTTGTGATAGCTTTATTATCAAAGTCATTCCATCCTCGGCCACCTCGTCTATAATCAGAGAAACACATTAACCGTCGTTTGCCTTTTTTTAATACGGTAATGTTTAATTTGAAGGGGATTAAATAATTATTCTTCATAGCAAGTGAGTGATGCCAATATTCAATGTTTGGCTCAGTGGTTAGAGCGTCGGGCTCACAATCATGAGGTAGTGAGTTCGAATCCCAGAGCGAGCTGTGTGTTGTGTTCTTGAGCGAGACACCTTATTTCACGTTGCTCCAGTTCACTCAGTGACGTCACTGGTGCCAAGCCGTATCAGCCTTTGTCTTTCCCTTGCCCAGACTTGTGCCTCGGAGGGGAACTTCCTAGATGCAATCCCATGATCATTCATAATCGAAGTGGGTTCTTACCTTTTCTATTCAAAAATGCCTGAAGTTACATTTCGAATTGCTTATAAAGCGCTATTTAAGTCATATTTAATTAATCAATTATCTACGTTCTTGGCACGTACTCTGTTATGCATACTAGTCAAACAATTTCATTTTTATTCGAAATTGTAAACACTATAACTAGTTATAAACTACCAAATTTCTGTCTGCAAAGAAATGGGTAGTCTTATTCCGAGGAAGCTTTAAGATGGCTAGAAATCAATCAGTTTTCTTTCTTAGAGAGAGAGAAAAAAAAACGTTGGTGTAACCACTTAATTTTCACATCGAAACCACAATTGTATATTTATCAAAGGTATAGTTTAAATAGCATTTTAAATCATGCATGTACGAGTCGTATACTCGAAGCTACTGAATCACGTATACTTCATGTCGACAAATGTATATCTTTGTGCATATATCGATGCAAAGATGGCTGAAACAATTTTAGATGCAGAGGAGAAGAAGAAATATGGTGATGGCGAAGAGGCGAGATAAATAATAGTAATAATGATTTCAAATTTTGGCTCAAGGCCAGAAATTTTGGGAGAGGGGGGTGAGTCGATTATATTGTTTCTCAGTGTTCAATTGATACTATATTCTATCGACCCCGAGAAGATGAAAGACAAAATCGACCTCGGTTGAATTTGAACTCAGAACGTGAAGACACGAAATGTCGCTAAATATTCTATCCGGTGTGTTAACGATTCTGCCAGCTCGCCGCCTTAAAGAATAAGAGTAATAATAGAGAGAAGAAGACGAAGAAGAAGAAGAAGAAGAAGAAGAAGAAGAAGAAGAAGAAGAAGAAGAAGAAGAAGAAGAAGAAGAAGAAGAAGAAGAAGAAGAAGAAGAAGAAGAAGCAGAAGAAGAAGAAGAAGAAGAAGAAGAAGAAGAAGAAGAAGAAGAAGAAGAAGAAGAAGAAGATAAAATTAATATGAAAACGACAAAAAAAAATGAGAATTTAAAAAATTGATAATAACTAATTCATTATGTTCAAAAGCAATTTTCAAAATTTAATTTCGCGTCTAAATAAACTGTTGCTACGTTAGTTATCTGCTGGCTTTGTAAGTCTTCTCCTTCAAATAATGTATTTATTTTTATTTTAAATTGGAGGAAGGGACACATTCTTCTCCTTTCATTCAGTGTGTTATACAACAAAAACTGGATTAAAGTAAATCTTTATTATATTATGTGCTGAATAATGCTAGTTTCCTTGCCAGCAGAAACAAAAAAAAAACAAAAACAAAAAAAAACTTTCATGAAATACACACTAAACCGATGACTGTCCGAATTCAAATGAAATGCTAAGATAAAACCAAACTGCTGACATAGTTCATTATTCTTTCTTTCAGAATAAATGCAATGTTTATGCGCATGAACATTCTACTATATGAAATTTAGGAATGTATGTTCCTGATATAAAACGTTCATACTATAAAGAAAAATCATCTGATATGATGTCTAGCATCGACTAAAATTCTGTAATATGAACACAATGCAACGGAAATTTTCCCATCGTTTCAGAGAAAAGAAATGATGGTATTGTATGAAGCATTTGTCTAGGAATAAAAACCAACAGTAGAGTCACTTGTGACATGGTTTTCTCTAAGAATTAAAGGAAAAAGAGAAAGCCGATCTGAAATGATATTCGTTCCGTATGGCAATCTTTTCAGCAGAAATTATATGAAACATTGAGCATTTGAATTACATGTGTGTGTGTGTGTGTGTGTGTGTGTGTGTGTGTGTGTGTGTGTGTGTGTGTGTGTGTGTGTGTGTGTGTGTGTGTGTGTGTGTGTGTGTGTGTGTTCGGGTGCACGTTTGTGTACTGTGTGTATATTTGCGTAGGATTTTGTTCAAAAACATTCGACAGCACAATTCAAGAGTTTAGCAATAATTTACAAACCCTAAAGTACGTATTTGGAAAAAAATTACTGACAAATCACTGCTGCACACTGACCTTAAAATGCAGAGAGTGTTAAGTATGTTTTCATACTTACACACAAAGATGGAAACAATATTAGACAATGGCTAAACATATTTCAAATGGTTAACCACGTACTTAAGTCAGAGACGTGTTTCGACATTGTAAGACCTCGTTAGTGGAGGTTAATCATTACGGCTTAAATAAATTAATAAACTTGTATTCAAAAGCCGGTTTCTCAGATCCTTTTCTTTTCTCAGCAAATGTTATATAATGATAAATACTGACAATGGGAATTTTGAAAAAAAAAACGGTTACGTAACTTAGAATACTATGTGTTATTCCTCACTTGTATTGTTATCGAACCGAGAGTCTAACTACGGTCCTCCCGTAGCACTTACATAGCCGTACCTGCCATCTTGGGTCTTTTGGATACCAATACCTCTTATATCATATATATATATATGTGTGTGTGTGTGCGTGTGTGTGTGTGTGCGTGCGTGTGTGTGTGTATGCATCCCAATATATGTGCATGTGTTGTGTGTGTGTGTTTGTGTGTTTCTATGTCTGTATGCAGTATATGCGTCATATATACACTGTGCATAAGCATTATATATGTAATTAGAAAAAAGAGCTATAAACCGTGTCGAATTCACAAAGGAAGAAGACACAGACATAATGAAATAAAAATAGAAAAATTGATTAACATAAAATAATAAAAACAATTGACATATATCTAAATATAAATTCCAGACCGCTAAATCGTATTTCATGATAACTGTTAAGCTAAACAGCCCTGTCATAAACTGATCAGTTTATTAATATACATGCAGCTATAAACGGGTAGAAATAACCGACTCAATACGACAAAGCTTGATCATGCTATGAAATATTATTATACTCTATTTACTGTTTCCAGTAATAAACAATATGGTCTTACTTAGATGTCACCTTTAAAGCGATTTATTGACCTGAAACACTGAGACACATTCGGGAGTTATTATTGGGGTGAACAAATAGAACTGTACTGGTAATAGACATGCGTTCGTTGATTTATTAAGTGGAAGTAATGTTCTTCTAATAATTAAAATCTGAACAAGGAACATTGGACACACACGCTGATAATGAATATTCTGATCATGGTGTTCTACTTGTCGATCACACACTAATAGAAAAATGCTTTTCTATGTCATGGTTCAGTGAGTGATTTTAAAAAGTGTATCTAAAGATGAAATTGGGCGTGTGACCTTTCACACTGCATGAAGATATTGATGCGGCTTATCAATGAAATATTAAATTATGGAATTGAATGGCGTGTTGTAGAAGATAGGGTGAGATATGGGTACACTCGTCACATGATGTGTCAAATCATGCTGTGCGAGTGTAGTTTAAGGTGTGTCGATAGAAAGAGAATGAGTACACGTTTAAGTTTTATATATTAAGGTATTTTCTTATAAGACTGAGAATATCTGTCGAATACAACTCAAAAGGAAGTGTAGAAATGTTATGTTTACATGTAGCAAGACTGGTTGGGCTTACCAAGATAATAGACACAACTATTCTACCGAAACATGTTATTTTTTTTTTATAAGTGTTAAAATAGCAGCAATCTGGCCGAATCGCTAGTGCATCGGATAAAAATGTTTAACGACATCTCACCCGGCTCATTACATTCTGAGTTCAAATTCTACAGAGGGTTTTTTTGTTGTCTTTCTTCTTTTGGGGGTCGATAAAATAAATACCAGTTGAACGCTGTGATCGATGTGATTGATTTATGTCTTCTACTGAAACTGCTGGCCTTGTGCCAAAATTTGAAAGCTTTATAAGTGTTAATTTAATATGTTCGTTCACTTGTGGAAGATTTTGTTATATATCAAGTTATGTATTGGTTTTTAAGACAAACTATGTAAAATTGTATTATGGTGAAGGAACTACGAAGGCATGTAAACCAATTCCAAAACAAAGAAGGGTCTTCTCTGATCTAAGAAACTACGCAGAAGGTATCAACATCTATCGTAGATATCTCTTCATTATTGTAGTGTTATTGAGGTCTTTTATAAGAAGATATATATTACCACAAGCATCCAATAAAATCGACTGACACTATACTGCCAACGCAAGACAATTGCAAAAAATTTCAGAAGGATACTAGCCATACGTAAATAAGCACGTGCTGAGAGAGATAGGTAAATAACAAAGATATTTTATTTCAAATGTATTATTCTAATGAAAATTGTAATCAAGTTAATGATAAATGAGAAATAAATTGCAATATTTCAGAACTTTCTCACATATATAACATTTAAACACACATAAAATACAAAATAATCAATCTTGTAAGTGAGAATTGACAAGTTGCACTCTGAATTGCTCTGACGTCAAGAATTCAGCATGCATCCACACTCATGGAGTATACTAAAATCGACAACAAAAGCCAGAACAATAACAGTAATATAACAATAGTAATAACAGAAGAAACAATAACGAGAGGTAAACTGCAATAACAGCCGTAATAACTGAAACATAAAATAAATAAAACAAAAACAACTAGAAAAAAGGGTAGATGAAAACAAAGGAAAACCTCATCGGAACTGAAATCATAGAAAACAATACGAACGTTACACCTGAAACATCAGAATCAAATTGTTTAAGTCAGAAAGATGCTTGTCTATAGAATTACTTTCCACCACACTGTCCTTGTATATTTATGCACACACACACACACACACACACACACACACACACACACACACACACACACACACACAC
>NC_068985.1:28449894-28451133 GCF_001194135.2 Octopus bimaculoides
GTATGTATATATATACATACATATATTTATACACACATACAAACACACACATACACACACATAATCACACATATATTTATATATGTAAGTTTATATATGTAAGTTTATATATATATATATATATATATATATAAATACACACACATATAGGAAGAGAAAAGAAAGAGCGATGAATAAATATATATATATATACATATATATATATATATCTGTGTGTGTGGATATATATATACATATGTATATGTGTGTGTGTGCGTGGATATATACGCATTCATTTACAGATGGATGTTCCCCTTTTGTTTTAAACAGAAATTTATAGATCTATTTATTTTGGTATTTATACAAGTATCTATATATGAGTGTATATAGATATATACCCATATGAAAGCATGTAGATATGCATATGCGCACGAAATATATATGGGAACCTGTAATTGGATAAGTATAGATTATTTCTATTGTCTTCTTTACACTATCCCCTCTTTAGCTCTCTGCCTCTCCCTCTTCCCCCTCTCCATATTTCCATCTCCCTCTCTCTCCCCTTGCGCCCTACCATCCCCCTCGCTCGCTACCACACCCCTCGCTCCCTACCTCCACCCCACTCCCTCCTACTCCCCTCGCTCCTTACCTCCCCTTCACTCCTTAATACATAAATGCCAACAAACATAACCGAAATACATGTATTTATCTATATATACACACATATATATATAATATATACATATATACAGCTTACTCATTCGGATTCATATACCAACATACATATGAATAATATAAAAATATATGAATGTGTGTGTGCGTGTGTGCGCGCGCGCGCGCGCGTGTGTGTGTGTGTGTGTGTGTGAAGGAGAGAAAGAGTATATTTGTACGTGTGTGCGGAGATTTGTTTATGAATGTATTTGTGTTGATGTGAAAATGTATATATTCAGAGATAAGGAACTATAGAAATAAGCAAATATGCACATATATTCACACAATTCAAAGAACTACTTACATATTTACAAATTATATATTATATATTTATATATAAAACATATATACAGTATAAATATTTATATCATACATATATGATGTGTATATCTATATCTATCTATCCATCTATCTATCTATCTATCTATCTATCTATCTATCTATTTATTTATTTATCTATCTATCTATCTATCTATCTATCTATCTATCTATCTATCTGTCTGTCTGTCTGTCTGTCTGTCTGTCTGTCTATCTGTCTGTCTGTCTATC
>NC_068985.1:28453643-28454986 GCF_001194135.2 Octopus bimaculoides
AGTCAATTTTCTGTTCGAATTGATTTCATATTCAGTGTAATGATGCACTTTTATAGGCTAATTAATAACATGAAAGTAATTTTCGCTATAAATCAATAAATAAAGAGTTATTAGTAATTAAAGTTGGAAAAGTTTGGTAATTTTAGCCAATCGTAAACCACAGTCACATCCATGGCTGTTTCGATAGTAAGAAGCAGAACATGAGAAATCTTTTGTCTCTCAACGTGCTTGTTGCCATAGTAATAAGCGAATCCGAGCAGTCTTTGAAAAGTCTTATCTGCAAGGAATCGCGTATTGACAAATATGATGCTGTGTTCTGTGTGATTTTGGCAGCAAGCTACAGTAACTTCGCTTCTATGGAAACATCGAAAATATAAGAGGATATTTTAAAAATTAAAATCAAAATTTAAATGTTTGTTTGTTTTTTAAGCGTATTTAAATTGTAATGAAACATTTAAATTGTTTGTTTAATGTTTGTTTATTTTTGTCATTGAGTGGTTGTGAAATGTGCTAAAAATAACAGATAAATAAAATTTTGGGGATAAATCTTTTAAATTAAAGTTTTTTTGTCAACATCTCGATCAGAGATTTAAAACTAACTGTTCTTCTCTTTTAAATTAACATAAACATTTATTTACATGACAGAAAATTACCGGAGAATTTTTATCTAATTCTTCTAAATCTTTCTGTTAAAATTGTAGTGTTTGTCGTATGTAACGTGTTGTTTATCGCATTTGCATTAAACACTGGTGGTTGAGAGGTGTGCTAAAACTAACAGCTAAATAAGATTTATTTGCATGAAATAAAATTACCGAAGACATGATATTTACCGAACACGTGATGTTTACAAATATTGACACCTGCTATTTTCAGGATGCTGACGACTAAATGTGCAGTCACACACAAAATGACAACTTCCAAATCCTGTTTCCTGATTGGATGAAAATGAGCAAACTTTAAACCGCTATAACTTTTCAAAAACATTTTTCTGGAAAAAATAAAACATTTCCAGCAATTCAGTTTGGGCAAGTGCATTATCGTGCCCAATTTTAAAATTTTCGTTAAACTTTAATTTTTGGAGCTATTGGCAACCAAACAGAAGAGATCTTTGATACATTCGGAAGTGCGTGGCTATATCCGGGTGTATGTGAGAGAGTTCAGTGTATTTAGTACGAGTCAGAAAAAGTGTTGTATTTAATACAAATCAATAGAAATTAATTGTACTCACGTGTCTAGTTTTAGAACGAATCTTGAAATTATCTGAGTTTTTCGCAAACACTGTTGATTTATATTTGTTTCTCCAGGTGGTATATAAACTTATGTAAATTTATCTTCCGATGATA
>NC_068985.1:28456964-28457857 GCF_001194135.2 Octopus bimaculoides
TATATATATATATATATATATATATATACATATATATAACTTCTATTGTAAATTGTAATGGTGGAGAGATGAGATAAAGGGAAAAGAAACAAAGAAAAACGATAAAGAAAACGAAAAGTTTGAAAAGGAGAGAAAGCATTAATGTATTCATATATGTGTGTGCGAGTGTATACATCTAGAGGACGAGAGAGAAGAGAGACAAAGAAAGAAAGAAAGAAAGAGAGGGAGGGGGAGGGAGAGAAAGCGACAGGGATAGATATCTAACCATCTGTCTACTCAAATTCACCAAATATGAGAATGCAAGAGATAGATGAAAAGCGATGGTACAGAGGTAGTTGAATTGGGAAACAATAATTCGCATAATATCAGTTGAGTAAAGAGAAAAAAAGAAGTGGGGAAAATTAAGGATGTGAAGTTACAATGTGTACGAAATTATACAGACAAAATGTTCATAGAGTGTAAACTAGATTGATTACAAAATTACTAATGCAAAGAGTTTTATCTGCGCCGAGTAATTTTGTTTAAAACATACATTCATACATACGTAACGTAGATATATATAAATACATAGACACGCGCATAGCTTTGAAAGGTCTGCAGAGTGACTCTCACACACGCATACACTTGTCAGAATGTGCTAACATACGTATACACACGCACAATTCCATATAAGCACAGATCTATCTATCTATCTATCTATCAAATTATCTATCAACCTATCTATCTTCATATGTGTGTGTGTGTGTGTGTGTGTGTGCGTGCGTGCGTGTATGTGTGTGCGTGTGTATGTATGTATATGTATATATATGTATATTCCTATATGTGAGTGTATATGTATATATATAAATGTGTGTATGTATATATATATATATATATATATATATATATATATA
>NC_068985.1:28458239-28463507 GCF_001194135.2 Octopus bimaculoides
ATATACCTACATACATACATAAATATATTTTATGCTTACTTGCAAATTTTATGATGTGAACTCTTGTGTTAAGAAGTATTTCTTTTCCAATTCTTTTATTATTAATCGTCAGCTTGTTAACCATTTAACTAATTAACTAATCGAATGTTTGATATCTCGTTCAGTTAATCAGAATGAAGTTTCGAATGGTGATGAAAAGACTCTGAAGCTAGCTGATTGACTGATTGATCGAACTATTAATCAAATCATTAATTAGTTAATTGATTGAATAGCTAACTAGTTGACTCATTACAACAACAAAAGAAGGAAAACAGAAGCAGTTCGTGTGGTTTATTTCGGCATAAAGCCCCTCCCAAAATACAATATATATGTGTGCAAGCGGATGAGTAGTTATAGGTATATGTATATTTGTTTATATACATGTGTGTGAGTGTGTGTGTGTGGGTGTGTACATGCGCATGTAAGAGTAACACTATGCAGAAAATGGAAGAATATCTTAAAATATACCGATGAGAGTCGCTGCGTCTCGTACCTTACCTTGTAAAAGTAGGGATGTAAAGTGTTACGGTAAAACTCAAGCTGTCTTTGACAACTGTGCGAAAACTGCAACTATGCAATGCCACCCAATTGCGTCAACAGAAAGAATCAGAGCGTGATAAAAGCAGTAGAAGTGAAAAAGTTCGCTTTGAAGTGAATGACGTGATAGGAGTGATGCATTGTGGAATATGCAGAATGGACTATCACGAACTTGGAACAAGTGGATATTGCTTCGGAAAAATAAAAGAATGAGTGAGATTTCAGCCTAAAAATAGTGTGTCGTGGGAGAGAGCTGAACAAAGGAAGCTAACGTGGAAGATGTTATCGAAAATGGAGCCAGCCAGTCGGCGATTCCTTCTGAAAGCAATGTTTAACACGGAAACTTTCCAGGCAATATTTGGCAATGGGTTGGAATGATCCTGTTTATTATTATCAGTGCTGAGGCATACGACTTTGGAGCAGGTTCTAGCAGTATACAAATCATCACTTGTAGAGTTACCCTGCAGCATATCCAAGTGCCGATCCACTAACACAACATTGCAGAAATCTATGCATTGAGAAGAAATTCAAAATTGCACTAGGTTCTTCCAAAAAGAGATCGGGAAAGGACAAACAGGAATCTGGGCAAAAGAAAAGCAATACTAAGAATTCTACACCGTATTACAGACTAGAAGAGGCAAGGGAGTTTGATGAAAGCGTATTCCCAAACTATATTACAATATCTATGTAACGATTTGCTATTATGTCTTGCTCTGACATGAAAACAATTTCACTCGTTTTCTGAGGAAGGGCCTAAATTACGAAAGACCAAAGGAATTGTGTATAACATGAGAAGAGTAATGTACGTAACTTGCATTAAAAGCAGAACTTTGTGATTTTTCCACTACAACCATTAAGTTCTACCTACAAAAGTGTATATCTGTGTGCGTGCGTGTGTTTGCCTATGTTTATAAACAATATGAGGCAATGAAGCAATAAAACCCAAATATATATTCTTTTCTATTCTAGGCTCAAGGCCCGAAATTTTTGAGGAGGAGCCCAGTCAATTAAGTCGACCCCAAAAGGATGAAAGATAAAGTCACCCTCGGCGGTATTACCCAAATATATATTAAAATGCATGTTTATAAAAAATTTAAATAAACACATGAATAATCTTTGGCAATATAAGATTTTAGGATGATCGACTTTACATTTGGTATAATATATATATATACTTGACTCTAAAATCACCTGGTGCTGTATGAATACTTGATGTGGTTTTAGAGTCAAGTTTTAACTGCTATCTCTAGCATGGTGGTATATTTTAGTTACCCTTAATTATAATTTTAATAATAATAATTACCTATAAGGTTTTTAATCACAAGCTGGCCACTTCATATGATCGGTATTTTAAATAACGATCTTATCTTTATTTATATAAATTTATATATTTACTTTGTCATTATATTCACTGCGGTGGTATTTTGACCACATAGCACGTGGAGTTTAGACAGGCAATGAAACCGGTCGTCTATACGTACATATATATGTGTGTATACGTGCGCATATGTAAGTATTCGTGTATTGTATATATATATATTTGTAATTATGTACTATCTGTGTACATCCCACTGATGAGACAGAGTATATTTTTATGCAAAGCCAGAAACCTAGATCTGGGATTATCCAATAATTTTTTGCTAGTTCGTTTGTCTCCTTGTCTTTTCTCCTGGTGCTGTATGAATACTTGAAGTGGTTTTAAAGTCAAATTTTGACTGCTATCTCTAGCATGGTGGTATCTTTTAGATACCCTTAATTATAATTTTAATAATAATTATTATCGTGGTGACCTGACATGACACTACCCACGAATTCACTATCACATTTCTTTTTGTTTATTGGAGAAGAAATAGTGTTGCTACAATTGCATAGATATCTCAGTTCATAACTATTATTCATTGCGTTTATGCTTTCTTCGGTTAACTTTTGATAATAAACTTACAAGATTTACGGTCTCACTAAAATTAACTTTTACTGTGTGAGCGATAGAAATGCTTAAATAGTAACCCTAGAAAACGTTTTACCATATTAAAATAACATATAAACTTTAGTAGCATTTTAATCAGAAAATTTTGCAAATGTTTTATTTAAATGCTCGCTATTGGAGCATTCATATACAATGTTATGTTTCAAGCCACTCACAGCCAAGAATTATTATAAAATATTTTTTATTTTTATTTCCTGTACTTTATATATATTTATTTAGCTATTTCTCGCCATGCTTGCTTTTTCTCTACTAATCTTGCTTTATAAAGAAAGTATTTCGTATACTAGACATCACTTGTGTGATCTACAGCACTCACAAACCTCAGACAGTAACCTGAGTACTACAATACATAATTAATCAGTAATTTATATCATTGCTTCTCCTCCTGTTCATAAATTCAAAAGCACACACCTTATACACGCTTATGCCATGTGTGTGTGTACACATGTTTACACACACACGCATAATGTACATATGTATGCATCAATGTATATGCACACATACGCACGCACGAAAATGCTGGTGTTTATTTTCTATTTGATGGTTTAGTCAGACCAACTGTTTGTATTTTCATTATTCTGTGCACTAAGCTAAACTTTCACTCAGATCTAAGCTTTACAAAGAATAGCCGGAAGATCTTCCTGTGTGAAATATGTTCTGGCTTCAATAATATTAAACTGTGTTATAGCCTCCTAGGCAGATCGCTGCCAGTGATATTTATTAAATCTTTATACCTTTGAAGTATATGATAACAAATACAATGTTTTTCATAAAGTAACGACATTACAACTTGACTTGTCTCTTAACAATTTGCAATTAGCACATAAAGTATTGGGGCCAACAAGTAAAACTCGACTCAACCACTTGTCCTCCTAGAAACAACACTAGGGTGTCTCAAAATAAGACTGATAGTTTAAGCAATGTAGTCCTAGATATATATAAAAGGTGGTGGAGATGATAGTGGCAGGTTATCTAGATCAGAATTGCTTTTCGATTAAACCACAGTAGCAACAAAATTTAACCGTCAAAATTTGTACGAATAATATTTTTTTTTACATGAACACACAGAATACGCTCTCAATGCTGCCACTGAGTCCAACATGCAGCATAGCGTTGACTTGTTCTCTGGTACCTGCAACAACTTTGGCCTCACTATCAATACAAAAAAGACTGAGGTAATGTATCAGCCAGCTCCAACCAAGCCATACGTTGAACCCAACATCATCATCAACGGGCAGCGACTGAACGCGGTGGACAAGTTCACCTACCTTGGCAGCACACTCTCTAGAAATGTTGTCGTTGATGACGAAATCAACGCCAGACTCGCCAAGGCAAGCGCTGCCTTCGGCAGGCTACGCAAGACTGTCTGGAACAGGAGGGGGATCACCATCATGACAAAGATCAAGGTGTACCAGGCTGTTTACCCTTTATATATACACACATCATATATTTATAGATTATATTATATATACTGTATTGTATTGTATTGTATTATATTGCAAAGCTTACCATTTTATTCGGAAGAGAGCAATAATTTATAACATATGCATCAAGGTATACATCGTATAGTTATATCCTAAGGATGAAATATATTGGTGGACTTACTTAAAAATAATGCTGGTCACATTATATTCGAGGTCACATTATTGTTAAGGAAGTGTGTACACACAGTGTTTATGTATTTCGTTTTTCGTTCCTGTTTCAGTTACAAACGTACAAAAATAATTAAATATGCGCGTCTTTGTGCATATATATATATATATATATATATATATATATATATATATATATATATATATATACTATAGAATACATATATGTATATTTGAGGGGAATGAAAGAAGAGGAAAGATGGGGGAACTGTGTGCAGAGTCCGATTTCAATCTAAAGACTAAGTCTGAAGACGCCATAGTCCTGTGATAAATATAAATCTTTGGAAAACTTAGACAAAATTCAGAAATATTCTTTCATTCTTTCAATCAGTCAGATATGATAATAGAATGAAGCAATAGCCATACTGCCGTCACAGCAAAATCAGTAAGATAAATAACCGAAAATATATTATAGGACACGGAGAAAAATATTATTCGCAACAAGAACAGGTAAAAAACACAATAGTGATACGAATATGAAATTCAAAATAATCGAAATAGTAATAATGATAATAACAAATGTTTCAAATTTTACCACAAGGGCAGCAATGTTTGGGAGAGGGGATAAGACGATTACATCGACTCAAGTGTTCAACTGGCACTTATCTTCTCGACCCTGAAAAGATGAAAGCCAAAGTCGACCTCGGTGGAATTTGAACGCAAAACGTAAAGACGGACGAAATCTCTTTAAGCATTTTGCTCGGAGTGCTAACGGCTCTACTAGCTCGCCGCCCTAAATTAAATAATAATAATAATAATGATGATGATGATGATGATGATGATGATGATGATGATGATGATGATGATGATGATGATGATGATAATAATAATAAGCTCAGATACCAGGAAACCCCAAAATGGCTGAAGTTCAAAAGATAATGCTCATGGGAACTGCCCATATCCTACGTAAAATACTGTCTATGTGATCTTCAATTTTAAAACATTCTCTAGAACAACACTGTACAAATTCAAATATATGGTACCCTAGGCATAATACCTACATGAACTTCTAACTTGTCTCTTGAGGTCTCTGGGTGAGACTTGGATCCAACT
>NC_068985.1:28463517-28465739 GCF_001194135.2 Octopus bimaculoides
AAAAGTCAAACATAAAATAATAATAATAATAATAATAATAATAATAATAATAATAATAATAATAATAATAATAATAATAATAATAATAATACGTGGAGATAGACAAGACACAATAAATCATATTATGTCTGGCTGCCCAATCCTGGCTACGAAGGAATATATTCACAGACACGACAGAGTATTTGGTAAAGAGAAAACATAACCTGCTACAGTATGCTATTAACGCAAGAAGATTTACCAACAATGGACTTGGGAGTGCTAATGAATTCAGATCACTAATAGCCAACGAGAGAGAAGAAACAACACTCTACATGGAATTACATGATCTGTTCCACTGCGAAAGTAATAAATTCCCAGTCAATATTAGATTATGGATTGGAATAACATCATGAATGTGGTTCAGCAAATCTGACCTTTTAAAGAGCACTGAAATTCTGATCATCGCTGCCCATGACCAGGCATTGTATAACAATTCAGTGAAAAGGGATACATACCACACAAGTGCAACGAACGTCTGCAGAAGCAAATCTTTAGCGTTTTTCGAAAGACTTACGCAGAAAGCGTACAAGCAGAGACACAGCAAGGTAACCCTTAACCTTCACTGACTACTGTGCCGGATGTATGGATATGAGGTAACGGGTATTTGGTACCAACTATACACTGGAAAAGGTAATGTACGAAAACGGGAAAGTAAAGATACTCTGGACCTTTGATTTCCAGACAAAGTGTTAATGCACCTAAGGCTGGATAAAGTAGCTTTTAAGGAGGACAAGCAAACGTACCTAACAAAGTGTTAATGCACCTAAGGCTGGAGAAAGTAGCTTTTAAGGGGGACAAGTAAGCATACCTAACAATTGATCAGCATATTATCATGAAAGAAAGAAAAAAAGGTCGACAATTATGGAGTCTTGAAAATTGAGATTGCCAAGATGTGACATCTGCGAGCGTCAAACATAAACATTGTTTCTGCTGTCATCGGAGTATTGGATTCAATACCGCCTAACCCGAAGAAACATCTGGACACTTTAGAAATACCCAACAATCTTGTGTTACAAGATTCGGCTTTACTTGGAACTGCATGCATACTGCGTAAAGTACTGTCAACAGCCTGTATTGTTTGTTTTTTTTTCTTTTAGCCGGTAGAGCCCTGCAGTAACACACTCAGAAGCATGAATGCCCGAGTGCTCTGAATGGCCGAGAAGCTGATCGTATTTATTTCATGTCCATGAGACTTTAAGTAACACCTTTTACACAATATATAACGATATCTGTGTATGTCTATCAATCTAGCTAGCTAGCTGGCTTTGGGTTCACTACCACGGCATGGCACCTTAGGTAAATATCTACAATAGCTCCGGGCCGACCAAAACCATGTGTGTATGTATGAATGTATGTACGTATTTATGTGTGTATGTATGTATTTATAAGTGTGTGTGTGTGTCTGTGTATTTGTGTCTCCACAACCAACTCGCCCTGCACGTGACAATCGGTGTTGGTTTGTTTGCGAACCCGACACTTAGTTATTTGGCAAAAGAGACTGATAATTTAAGAACCTTGTGCTGAAAATAAGTACCGGGGTCGATTCTTTCCTGTTATAACTATAACATGAAAGAAACATATACTTACATACAGATATACAGGGTGTCCCAAAAAGATGTACTCACTCTTTGACAGACGATTACTAATGTACTGTTTTTTGTGATGTACGGGTTTATCTCGATGCAACAAATCCAAACAAATGTATTGGGAGGAGAGGTAGCGTTGAATTTCCTGCTCGTTTCCCAGACCTCACACCAATGGATTTTTTATTTTTTTATGGGGACATCTCAAAGATAAGGTTTACGCTGCAAAACTAGTGACAACTGATGATTTGAAAAATGAAATTCGAATACAATGTCTTGCAATTCCAAAGGAAATGTTTGGCAATGTTGTCGAATCATTGTCGGATGTCATCAGCTTTGTTTGGAAAATGAAGGAAGGCGGTTTGAACAGTTGCGAACACGCAAGAATGAGAGAGAACATTAAATACTTCTAAATGACAATAAATAATGGTTTTTACAACAATTTATTTTCTTAAATTTAATTTAACTTTTTAGGATTGTATGTATATCAATAAACATCTACTTGAACAAAAAATGCATGAGTACTGGGAAGTAAAAGAGTGAGTACATCTTTTTGGGACACCCTGTATATACACATTTTCACATATGAATATATATATA
>NC_068985.1:28465813-28468895 GCF_001194135.2 Octopus bimaculoides
ATATTATATTATGTTATATTATATTATATTATAATATATCATATTTTATTATATTATATTATATTATGTTATATTATATTATATTATAATATATTATATTATAAAAGTCAATGTCTGTGTGTTCGTGTATTCGTGTTTTACTTATAGACTCGAAAAGAACTGGACCGATCTAATTTTCAGGGGGGCATAAAGAGAGGCAGAACCCCCTGTGAAAATTCATATGCTTCGGATTTTAGAAATAAATTTTAAAATATACCCAAAATTTCAATTTCTTTCGATGATTCTAAGACCCCCTAATAGGGGCTTAAACCCCAAATTTTAGTCATTTTTTATGATCCAAAACGGTCAAAAGTATTGAATGTATCTTTATGAAATTTGGAGATTATATTCTATGCATAAGGGCGGATGAAATTCAGTATATGTTTGAAAGCTTTGCTCTCTTTTACAAACACTCATATATTTTCGATTTCAAAGAAATTTGAACAATAGATGTAAGACACAAGTTCAAAAGGATTCCCAACAATTCAACTTCTCTGGTTGACTTTAAGAACCCCCTAATAGTGGCCTTAACTCTCACATTTTAGAGTCCCGTGTGTTCCATTTTTCAGGAGCCAATATTTTTGAATGGGTTTTATAAGATTTGGATTTTGGAATCCGGACATAAAGATTAGTATGGGATAAATATGTAATGATTAGAATTTTTGTTAGGGGGTGAAGAGAGAGAAAGAATCACCATTAAAATTCTTGATCTCCAATTTTGATGAAATACGAATCATAGGTATTCCAGGTCATTAGAGAAAATATAAAAGAAAAGTCTAATTCTTCAAGTCCATGTGACACGGGCAACGCCGGGTATCTCTGCTAGTATATAATATATATATATATACACAAATATACATACATATATATATATAAGTATATCATATGCCTGCGCGAGTACATGGGAGTGATATTATACTCACACATACACACACACATACATGCACACACATACACATACACAAACACACACACATACATGCATACACATACACATACAGAAACACACACACACACACTCATATACGCACATGTACATATATTCAAATATATACGTGTGTGTGCATGTGTGCGTGTGTTTTTAGAGACAGAGAGACAGTGAGATTACACACACACACACACACACACACACACACACACACACACACTCGGGTGTGTATGTGTGTTATACTCTGACGTGAGTGCGCTCGTGCGTGCATTGTATGTATACTTGAGTCAGTCTTTTATTAATTCCGCCCAGCGTTAATTTATTCATGGACTTTTTCCCCGTTATTTTGCTGAGTATTTTGTAAGCCATCATAGGAAGCATTTTGCATCACAGTATTGGCGTGATGAAATACAATTTCTGTTTTAAAGTGTGCAATACAGGGAAGTAGCTATGATAATCACGCTGATTATCTCGAAGAAATGAAGCAAGGAAGAAAATGGGTGGAGATGGAAGAGGTGAGGACGCGGAGGATGGGGGGGAGGTCATGAAACGTAGGCAGAAGAGGTGGTGGTGGTGGTGATGGTGGATAAAGAAACCGACAACGCCAGTACTTTGACATGGGTGGGTGCTAAGATTTAGTCAATATATCTAAAGTATATTCGATGGTTTCTGAAATATAAGAAAAAGAAAAAAAAAATATTACAGTTTAAGTCTAAAGAATTTTCCATGTAGATAACTGTGAAAGGAAATATAATCTTCTCCTTTTATGATAACATTGTGTCGCTTTAGAGTTAATTAATGGATATATTTGCTGGATTATAAATATGAGAGAAAACTTTATTAAGAATCCATTACTTTCATCTCATTAACTAAAGTGCAACGCACAAAGTAAGACTGTTTCGCTTGGGCTTTTTAAAAATAAGTTACTTTGTATTCTTCATTATTCTCCGTTATCTGTTTACATGCATAAACTTCATTGATTAGATTTCGTCCGTCTACAATTAATATTTATGGGTTTTTTTCTCCTATAAGTCATCCGTTAGTTGTCCATCGGTCTGTGTGAATGAGATCACCTTTCTCTGCCGTAACCCTTTCTTAATTATAAACCCTTCTTACAACAGTTGGTAAATTCTGGAATCTGAAACTATCCCTCTGCCCCATCACTATGTATATGCATATATATATAGAGAGAGGGATTGTATATACATAAATACATGCATACATGTGTGTGTGTGTGTGTGTGTGTGTGTGTGTGTGTGTGTGTGTGTGTGTGTTTATGTAGTTATAATAAAAATAATTTTGTCTTAATCTGGTGCGTTACCTTATACTTTTGTAGAGTACAAATTTAATATTCTTATACAAGAGTAATACGTGTGTATATATATATATATATATATATATATATATATATATATGCGTGTGTGTGTATGAATGTATATTTGTATATATGCATGTATATTGTATTATCCCCAATGCAAATACATCTCTAGTGACTCTGCAGCTATTTCTACAAAAACTAATTTTATACATCATACTAACCCACTTTTGGACAATAGCATAGAGTTCTTTGCGTTTTGCGTTAACATAAATTTCTGTCAGCCTGATGCTGAGCTTTACAATTACAGCACACCCAGCGTTATGTCTGTACCCATATGTTTTGTTTAATGACCCTAATATAAAATCAATATCTAACATCCATTTGTGAACCACCTTATTGAATAAAACTTATATGAAAAATAAAATGTTTTGCATTAATTTCAATAAATCCATTTTCCTGTATTTTCACAAATCTCGTAAAAAAAATAATTTAACTTCAATAACTCTTTTATCATATAATCTTTATCCGTCTCAATATTTTATAAGTTCTCTATTTTTTGCGTTTAGGTTTCTTCTTTTTTTTTCTTTTTTTTCTTTTTTTCTTCTTCTAAAACTGGGGAAAAATAAAGGTTATAGAATCAAAACAAAAGATAATTGAATTTGTCTCCCGAAACGGTATTCAGTTTTTCTTGGGCGGTCAAATCCTACTGTGTGATTTATCTTCTGTTTCCACTTTTCATTTTGTATCACACGCACGCACACACACACACACACACACACACACACACACACACACAC
>NC_068985.1:28470543-28474642 GCF_001194135.2 Octopus bimaculoides
CTTTTACAATACACACTCTTAAAAAGAAGAAAGTCCATTTAGTTTAAAATAAATTAAAATATTTATACTCCAGTAAGCAAAATTAAGCATTTAATCCGAAAAGAAAAAAAAAATAAAGTAAAAGTAAAGTAGAATAAACGAAAAGGAGGCAGAATGAAAACGAGGCTTGCATTATTTTAGCTTTTAAAGCGATGGAGCTAGCGTAGCGTTACTTTGTGAAAACTATTTATTAATAGCTCTGGATATACAGCCTTGACATAATTTTAATGGAATTCCATTCCAAACAAAATATTCAACAAAATTAATAATCTTATGTATGGTAAGGTTTTAAAAAGATTTGACAATGATTGATATTTTAACGTGGGGTTACCAATTGTATCTCGGAAGAGAGTGGAAATATCGGAACAAAAACATCCAATTGAACTGATCCCAAGCTGCGCTTTATTTTGTTAATGTAATTTTCCGTTTGGCCTTTTGATAACCTAGAAAAATCCAGGTTAAATTTATTGATCAATTTTTCTAACGCTTTTGATACTCAAGGTTTTTGTTTAGCTGATGTGATGACCAATGCCACACTTGTTATTTGCGATACTATAATTATGGTCTCTTTGTTATACAGAATTGCAGTCTTCAAAGAAACCGGAAATCGATCATTCTTCGAGCATTTCCTCATTGTTTTAGTTTTTGTACTTCGACTACTCGGATCAGCGCACTCACCACACACGTTTCCACCCATTGGATGAGTAGGCATTTTTAATAAGCTACCATGAACAGGGTTTTCCTTTATACTTCATTTTTGTTAAAGCTGGAGTAAAATTAATAAATACATGATCAGACATAAACGAAATGAAAGAAAGAGAATAATATTATATTACATGTAATCATTTTAAAGTAGCTAGTTACTAGAAACTGCGCCCGAACGATGGATAAAAGCATTTGCATTAGTATATTACTTACGTAATAGAACGTGACAAAATGTCGTGCGAAATGTAGTTATGTCTTTTATGATGCCGAGATCGAATCTTGTCGAGGTCCACTTTGCCTTTTACTCGCCATGGATCTATGAAATCATGACCAGAGATATAGGGGCTGCTAAATTTAATCTGTTATACAACCCCCTTAAACGATTTATGACATTAGGCAAAACCGTCAGAGAATCTGAAATTGCAGTATTTCGTCCCGATCTTTCCGCTCTAAATTCAAATCCCACTGGGGCTGTTTTTTTATCTGTTATCTCTCCAAGGTTTACAAAACAAAGCACTGGAATGGATGTTATCCACTAACGCCTTCCCTTTATGATTGTTGGCCTTGTACCAAAATTTGAAATAGTTATTCCGGCTAAAGAATACCAGAAGAAAGGCATTAATGTTAGATAATAACGCAGAACATCCTAAAGTTGACATGTAATAAAAGCAGCTACAGAAATCAACAGAGAGGTTAATTTAGTTTCATATTCTCGTAATGAGTCAAATCTAATTCTTGATTTGAATTATTCGATGACTCAAATAGAAATAGTGATTTCAAATTTTGGCACAAGGCCAATAATTTCGTGGTGGGGTGGGGTTGAAGTCGATCACACTGACCCCAGTATTTATCTGGTACTTAATTTATCGACCCCCGAAAGGATAAAAGGCAAAATCGACCTTGACGGTATTTGAACTCAGATCGAAAAGAGGGACGAAATACCTATTTCTTTATTGCCCACAAGGGGCTAAACATAGAGGGGACAAACAAGGACAGACAAAGGGATTAAGTCGAATACATCGACCCCAGTGCGTAACTGGTACTTAATTTATCGACCCCGAAAGGATGAAAGGCAAAGTCGACCTCGGCGGAATTTGAACTCAGAACGTCACAGCAGACGAAATACCGCTAGGCATTTCGCCCGGCGTGCTAACGTTTCCGCCAGCTCGACGGACAAAATACCGCTAAGCATTTTGTCCGGCGTACAAACGATTCTGCCAAAAGCCGCCTTAACTCAAATAGAAATATTACCTTAAATTAAATGCCTTAATTCTGTGAGTGGAGGCGCAATGGCCCATTGGTTAGAGCAGTGGATTCGCGGTCATAGAATCGTGGTTTCGATTCCCAGACCGGGCGTTGTGAGTGCTTATTGTACGAAAACACCTAAAGCTCCACGAAGCTCCGGCAGGGAGTGGTAGCGAACCCTGCTGTACTCTTTCGCCACAACTTTCTCTCACACTTTCTTCCTGTTTCTGTTGTACCTGTATTTCGAAGGAGCCAGCCTTGTCACACTTTATGTCACGCTGAATCACCCCCGAGAACGACGTTAAGGGTACACGTGTCTGTGGAGTACTCTGCCACTTGCACGTTAATTTCACGAGCAGGCTGTTCCGTTGATCGAATCAACTGGAACCCTCGTCGTCGTAATCGACGGAGTGCCACGAATTTTGTGAAGGCTGTTATTATAATAAACCCTTGCGTTTTATGACCGCAAAGATATCGTCTGAAAATTTTTATTTTACTCCGCCATTTTAAGTTTGTATTAACCTTCAATAAGTCTTACTCAAAACATTCTTTTCTCCAAGCAAGATAAGTTGTCGCAGGGAGAAAAACGAACACTAGCTGCAACAGGTGTCCAAATTTACATCTTTAAAATCATTCATCTTACCACCCACAGTTTGCGTGACAGATGGTCTAATTCGACAATGTATTTGATTAACTCTCTTAGGCATAACAATTTTAAAACCCTCTCCCTGTGTGCTCGCACGCGCACATACACAGATGTACGCGCGCAAGCGTATATATCTGTGATTGTGGTGGTGGTGGTGGTGATGTTGGTGACATTAGATCTTGAATGAGGTGTAGCGCTGGCGGCGTGACATACTGTGTGTCCTGGACATATTTCAAACTTAAAAAGCCGGCTGTTTTCATAGAGAAGAAGAAGAGGAAGAAGAAGAAGAAGAAGAAGAAGAAGAAGAAGAAGAAGAAGAAGAAGAAGAAGAAGAAGAAGAAGAAGAAGAAGAAAAAGAAGAAGAAGAAGAGGAAGAAGAAGAAGAAGAAGAAGAAGAAGAAGAAGAAGAAGAAGAAGAAGAAGAAGAAGAAGAGCTAATGTTATTACTGAATATTATTTTAGTTATTTCGCTTAACATATTAAGACAATGACGGAAATAAAGTTCCTTCTTATTATAGTTATAGACTTCACTTATATGCCTTCATTCGTATACAATGTTTACCTATGTGCGTGAGGGCGCACGCTCGTGTGCATGTATGCGTTTGTGTGTATGTGTGTGTGCGAGCGTAGGTACAAGTATATGACCGTATGTGAGTATCGTTGCTGTGAGGAAGAAATGTACTGGTTCATTATCTAATTACCAATTATTGTGCATAAAAATCAGACGAGGTTGGTCTCTTTAAATAAGTTATATCTATTAAAAGAGGACTTTCAGAATATGAAAAAGCGGATGATTATTAGTGTGAAATGTTGATACCTGTCCATCAAAAAAAGACGGAAGAATTGCCGCTAAGCATTTTGTCCGACGCAGTAACGATTCTGCCATCTCGCTGCCTTACGTTTGATAAATGCTTCTAATTTCTTTATTGCCCACAAGGGGATAAACATAGAGGGGACAAACAAGGACAGACAAAGGGATTAAGTCGATTACATCGACCCCAGTGCGTAACTGGTGCTTATTTAATCGACTCCGATAAATGTTTCTTTCAATATTCCTTTCTACTACAAACACAATGCCGATAATTTTGGGAGAAAGGGCAGGTCGCTTACATCAATTCCAGTGCTTGGCTGGCATTTATTTCCTCGACCCCGGAAGGATGATAGGCAAAGTCGACCTCGGCGGAATTTGAACTCAGAACGTAAAGACAGACGTAAGCATTTCGCCCGGCGTTTCTTATTTTTTTTATTGCCCACAAGGGGCTAAACATAGAAGGGACAAACAAGGACAGACAAAGGGATCAAGTCGATTAGATCGACCTCAGTGCGTAACGAGTACCTAATTTATCGATCCCGAAATTATGAAAGGCAAAGTCGACCTCGGCGGAACTTGAACTCAGAACGTAACGGCAGACGAAATACCGCTAAGCATTTCGCCTGGCACGCTAACGTTTCTGCCAGCTCGCC
>NC_068985.1:28474656-28476722 GCF_001194135.2 Octopus bimaculoides
TCGACCCCGGAAGGATGATAGGCAAAGTCGACCTCGGCGGAATTTGAACTCAGAACGTAAAGACAGACGTAAGCATTTCGCCCGGCGTTTCTTATTTTTTTTATTGCCCACAAGGGGCGAAACATAGAAGGGACAAACAAGGACAGACAAAGGGATCAAGTCGATTAGATCGACCTCAGTGCGTAACGAGTACCTAATTTATCGATCCCGAAATTATGAAAGGCAAAGTCGACCTCGGCGGAACTTGAACTCAGAACGTAACGGCAGACGAAATACCGCTAAGCATTTCGCCTGGCACGCTAACGTTTCTGCCAGCTCGCCGCCTTAGTGGTGCAGAAATATTGCAGTTATACTGATACATACAGAGTAATATAAGCGGAAATCTAGAATTAATTTGCTCTTTAAATTAGAATACATTAAAAATAATAACGTAACGGAGAAAGCAAAAAAATACTTTTCTTGCGTTAAACCTGGAAAGAAATGTTATAAAATATCGATCGAGTATACCATAAAGTTGACAGATTATTTCTCTATAAGAAGCTAATTTATCGGACATGTTAATATTTAAAAGAAAATAAACATTATGCGGTTAGGTTTAAATCAAGATTAGACGTTGATTAGATGCATAGTCACACATACATAATTATGAGTAATATATGAATATGTAAATGCAAGTATGATTTTAACGTCGCGTTTCCTCGAAGAAAAATTACAACATGGAAGCTTTAGTGGAAAACTTTATACAATTAGTAACGAGACACACTGTGTTCTGACATCCATTAAAGTAACAATCTATCTCTACCAAAATCAAGGGTGTCAACGTGAATACCTATCGCTCATATTCATATGTACACACACACACGCACACACACACACACACACACACACACACACATATATGTATATATATATATATACATACACACACACACATATATATATATATACATATATATATATATATATATATATATATATATATAAACGTATGCGTGTATATATGTATATTCCCAAGTTAAGCAGACTATATTTCCGCTTAGTAACAGGCGGGAAATTTCAAAAGAACCAATTTCATTGCGCATTTATGAGAAATTCGGTCAGACGAAGATTTTGAGCTTCGATAGACCCTCCTACATACATACATATCTACGCACATGCATAAATACCACACACCCCTTCACTTCCACACAAACGTAAATGAATGCACAGACGTTTATATACATACATACATGTGTTTGTATTAAGTATTTACGTAGGAAGACATATTGCAATTGTATAGATTTAATGATAGAACATGTGCTCATCTATTGTCTACATCCGGGATTTGTGACAGCAATTTGACTATTCTACCCACTGTGTATGTAGTTCTTACAATCGTCTCACAATAAAGGAAAGCTTTCCCGCTGAGAATATTTCCGACTTTCATATTTTCGACTGATATCAATCACTCTCACACTTTTGTTATTTACTTATTGCTTATGCAGAGTCACTTGCTATGCATATATTTTGAGTAAATATAGCATGTATATGAGTTGATATATATGTGTCTGCTTCTATTCCTATGTATGCGTGATCGCGCGTTTAAGAGTGCATATATCTTTGTAGATTTAATGTGTTGATATGAACAGTGATATAAATATATCTATTCAACCGTCTGCCACTACTTTAAGTTTCACGAAAGCTCAGTCAAACAGCCATGGTTATTATAATGTAAAACATGCATTAATTCAAGATGGCACCGATGCCTATCTTTTTCAATGGTTAGCAAAATCCACGTAAGTCACTCGTAAACGACAATAATCAACAAATAAAGAAAGGAACATATTTGTTAAAACGAAAGAACTGAATTTAACTTGAATGTAAAATTCGACGCTTATTTTAAAATTTATCACAGTTTTCCGGTCAGACGTGGATTTTGAGCTTCGATAGCCGACACACACACAAACAGACAGATAGACACACACAAACAGACAGATAGACACACACAAACAGACAGATAGACACACACACAAACGGACAGATTCACACACACGCACACACAAAAACACACACACACACATACATAT
>NC_068985.1:28476732-28482458 GCF_001194135.2 Octopus bimaculoides
AAACAGACAGATAGACACACACACAAACGGACAGATTCACGCACACGCACACACAAAAACACACACACACACACACATATACAAACAGACAGATACACACACACACACACATACACACATATATTTACGCGCATGAAGAAACATCACACCACCTACACTTCTACACAAACAGCTAATTCGAAGACTACAGATCCAATCCATCACTGGAACTGTAAAAATCTGTAAGACTTTCCAGAAGTTTATCATTTAAATATATAGGAGCATGTCTAGATATGTAAGTATATGCATGAGAATACATACATAAAGCAAAACATACAAATCTGCACATATACATACATACATACATACATACATACATACAAAAATACCATGCTGTTGATGTTGAAATTATAATGAAGGAGCCTTGAATCAAGGTTAGAAACCGACTCTTTCTCTATTGGCAAGAAATCTTGAAATAAAACTGAACAATGAGATACATATAAATATATTTATTCAAACGTGTATCATTATAAGTTCCACGAAGGCTCAAGCAAATGGTTAGGGTTGTTATAACGTAGCCATTGAGCGTATAAAAACATATCTTTTTAAAGAGAGTTGACTGTATTTGTTTTGTTAGTTAGAGTCTATATTTAATCCAAATTTCAATTTTCCTTTAGGTGTTGAATCTCTTTCTACAACGAGTGTTAGTTGTAATTTCGACTGGTTTTGTGTGGTTAAAAATTCTTGTACGGGTATATGGTTGATAGCATCAAGTATTTATCAATATAAATGAAAATTGAACGAGTAGGTGTCTTTATTCTCTCTCTCGGTTGCACGTATTTGAGTATAGCTATTCCTATCACATAATTACTTCACTTTATCAGAGATTGCTTTTTCTGCCTTTTAAGATCGTTATGTATTTCGTATCTATAAGTACTACATATTAGTGACAGACATACAGTAAAACAATGTAGACAATGCATAATATTGGTTTCAAATTTTGACACAAGGCTAATAATTTCGGCCATTCCAGTAGACTTATTTTCATGTTTCGCATCCATTCCTTGACAGCTTTTGACAATTGCATACTTTAGTTATACTCTTAGAGGATAAAATTATCTCTACTTTCTTCTCTAATACAAGGCAAGGCTCTCGTTTGCAACAGCTGGATGTAACTCATATTGTTCTGCTTTCCTTTCAGTCACTCTGACCAAAAATATTCATTTGGAAAGACCATGCCCATACTATTACTCCACCGCTGCCCATCTGCGTCATGTTCAGCATCATTGGTTCACCTTTCCTTGACCAAGGGTACCATCTGTCAGTAAAAATTATTTTGCTAAAATCAACAGTAGTTAACCATAACGTTGCGCAGTTTAATCTTGCCTTTTTTTTTTCTTTTTTTTTTTTTTTTTTTTTTTTTTGCTTAAATGAATTTTCCTCTTAGCCGTTCCATACTCGTATCCAATTTCCTTCGGCATCCTTTGAACTTTTCGAACATTTACATGTATTTCACATTTGTGCTTCACCTTCCGTGTCGCAACCTTTCTCCAGCTTCCCCATTTCAGGACACGGTCAGTTTCATTCGCCTTTGAGTTTTCTACCCAAGTGATTTTCCTTCCGGTTACAGTCATTCTTTAAGATACATTCCATTGTAAACTTCGAAATGTTAAAATCAACAAGTATTTTGCTCACGCTTAGGCCATCTTCTCTTCCTCCGAACTACAAACAATTATTGCCCTTGAATGCATTTTCATCCGAAGAAAAGTTTTTCTCAAATAAAGAAAGGTTTCTTGAAGGACATTACTTATTGATCTACTACTTCTGCCTTTGCATAAAAATGTTTGAAAGCATTGTCCAAGGTGTTGCTAAAGTAAGCACTCTGTTATATCCGAAAAATAACGTCGCATAATTTATATCGAAATATGCAAAGAAAAAATAATAATACTAACAAATGCTATCAATAAAGTAAAAACTGAAATATGCATCTTGCTTTCAGTCAAATTAAAGTTTACAAGTACGTACTTAGCAACTTTTAGTAGCTCCACGAAATAAACATTCCAGAAGAACAATTTTTCAGGTGTCTGAAAAACTTTGTCGATCTCCTGCAATGTGTATTTGTAAGATGATCATGTATGGTGCACTGCTCCCATGATGCCAGATCTACCATCTGTTGCGTCTTGCACAATGTAAGATATCTACCAACTGTCATAGTAGGAACTACACTTATAGAATGCATTGGTTTCTTCTGTCTGATATCACTTCTAATAACATGTCAAGCTTGATTTTCTAGAAATAACTCTTTTTAGTATAGATGCAAAGCCTGAAATTTTGTGGTAAAGGGGCCAGTCAATTACATCGACCCTAGTACTTAACTGGTACTATATTTTATTGGCTTTGAATGATGAATCGCAAAGTTAATCACAGTGGTATTTGAACCCAGAACATAAAAAGGTTGAAGAAATGCCACTAAGCATTTTGTCCGATGTGTTAACGATTCTGCCAGCTCACCACCTTTCTAGAAATAATAGCCAAAAAGTGCGCAACTGGTGAGGATTTGGACTCGAAATGTGGCTTTTTGCCACATTCGAGGACATAGAAAGAATTCCCTACCAGATAGAAGTGGAGGATGAGCGAACGTTAAATGTTGTAGTCGAGGGAAGGAAACCAAATTGCTACATATGCGGGAAAAGAGGTCATATGAAGACCAAATGCCCCCTATATGAGTTCACACAGCCACAGCAAGAGAAAGCACAAGCAGAGGAGGAAAACATTGTAGACCACACTGAGGAAATGAAAGAGAGACAGAAGTGTGAAACAGAGAAAACAAAAGAGAAGAACGAAAATGGAGCTACTAACCCTAAAAAGCGAAGGAAGAATAAGTCAAAGGAACGGTCAACAGAAAACAAAAAAGAGATAGAAAAGCCAGAAACTAATAATGTACAAGAAGAGAAGGAGAGAACGGATAAAGATGTGAAATACAAGGGGGTTTTGATAAAGTACGAGAATTGCGAGCAGATGGGGAGAGAAAAGTCGAGAGGTTGGAAGAAATAATAAGAGTGAAGATGCCTGAGAAATGTGCTGAGAAATGCATTTTGATACACGAGGAAAGCTACTGGGAGTACATAAAAGAACTTGGTGAAAATATAACAACGATAAGGGTATGGTTGGTGCAGACACCACCCACTAGAACTGATTAGTTGCAGTTGATAAGGACACAAGTAATAACAGTGATTAATGGGAGAAACGTAACGCGAGTGTCTCCATTTTTTGAGTTGCAAAACTGATAAAATGTTTACATGATGTTTAACGTAAAATTGAAAAACTGGATAAATGTAACCACCCGACTTCGGGGGTCGAGTGGACATTGCACCTCATTTTTTCATTCTTGCGTATTATCATTTTATTTTAATTTTTCTTCTATTATCATTCGCTTTTGTAATTTTTAGTTCCCCGATTGTATGTTTGTTGCGTTTTGTACCGTCTTTATGTTTTGTGATGTCTTAAAAATTCTTTGTGTACCCCTTTATGGCTAATAAAGAAATAGGTATTTCGTCTGTCTTTATATTTTCAGTTCAAATTCCGCCGAGGCCGACAAATTAAGTACCAGTTGCGTTCCGGGGTCGATCTAATTCCCTACCCCCCCAAAATTTGGGCCTTGTGCCTAGAGTAGAAAAGAATATTTTATAATGTTTCAGTCATTGGTTTAGTTTTGATGTATTTTTACTTACTTAGCATTGATCAAAAAGCAGCTTTGCCACATTGTAGATTCCTTAATCCGGGCTGCTCCTGGCTGACGAAATACAATGATGTCGAAATACCGTCGAAATACCGAATGTACCAGAGTCCCTCGTGCTAATGATTCGAATGTGTTATGAGCACAAATTCGGTGCAAATAGTAGTTATCCTCTTGTGATGAAAGACCACTGCGATTAGCATATTTACGTTCGAGACAGCCGGAACTATTGAGAATAAATAAGCATGGCATCGTCATCTTAATTTTGAGACTTTATAAAATCATTGGAATTTATGATTGGTGCTAGTAGACTTTACATTTTATTTAATTTCTACAGATTTCTTTCGACCGTTTTTGAGCTAAGAGTTCAACAAAAAATTCGGGTCTGTAATTTATTGTATTTTATTGTATTTTGTATTGGTGGAGATATAAATAGTGTGTCCTATTGGTAAGTGGAGGCGCAATGGCCCAGTGGTTAGGGCAGTGGACTCGCGGTCATAGGTTCGCGGTTTCGATTCCCAGACCGGGCGTTGTGAGTGTTTATTGAGCGAAAACACCTAAAGCTCCACGAGGCTCAGGCAGGGGATGGTGGCGGACCCTGCTGTACTCTTTCACCACAACTTTCTCTCACTATTTCTTCCTGTTTCTGTTGTAACTGTAATTCAAAGGGCCAGCCTTGTCACACTGTGTCACGCTGAATATCCCCGAGAACTACGTTAAGGGTACAAGTGTCTGTGGAGTGCTCAGCCACTTGCACGTTAATTTCACGAGCAGGCTGTTCCGTTGATCGAATCAACTGGAACCCTCGACGTCGTAAGCGACGGAGTGCCAACAACTTCTATTGGTAAATTCATTAGTGCGTCGAACAAATGCCTTTCGGTTACGATTCTGATTCATTCTTCTCTAAATTCAAATCCCACAGAGGTCAACTTTGCCTTTCATCCTTCTGGTGTCAATTAAAGAGCATTATTTTACGCCATGTTATTTTACGCCAGGTTAGGTGAGCAGATCACCTTGTTTGAATGCCTGACACACAATTTCCCAAAAGACTGTTTTGCAGCGAAATGGCAAGAAGGAAAGCACACACAAAGTGGACAGAAAAAAAAACACTTCAAAGATACACTAAAAGCTTCACTGAAGTGCTTTCAGATCAACCCCTACACATGGGAAATACAAGAACAGGACTGCCCTGCCTGGCGCAGCTGCACCAACAGAGGTACCACCTCCTACAAGCATAACAGGATCGCGTGAGCACAAAGAAAACGTGAGCGGCGAAAGTCCAGAGCCAACTCCTCGCCCCTTCATTCCCAGCAGACCACCAATGCCCGGCCTGCGGCAGAGCCTTCGGAGCACACCCCTCAGACTGATCGGTCTGCAATGGTTGTGGTGACTATTGTAAGTATGCATGTATGTATGTATGTATTTATTATTATTATTATTATTATTATTATTATTAGTAGTAGTAGTAGTAGTAGTAGTAGTAGTAGTAGTAGTAGTAGTAGTAGTAGTAGTAGTAATAGTAGTAGTAGTGATGGTTGTCTTGACGTCTTTATGACGGCAGAGGTAGTAGTGTTGGTGATGTTTCTCGCTGAAGTGGATGCGGGAGGGACAAGTATGATATTTATTATAATACTGGTCCCAATAGTAGCAGTAGTAGTAGCAACAGCAGCAGCAGCAGTAGCAGCAGCAGTAGTAGTAGTAGTAGTAGTAGTAGTAGTAGTAGTAGTAGTAGTAGTAGTAGTAGTAGTACTGATGTTTGGAGCGACGGTTGTATTTATTGTGCCACGCAGGTCGTGATGGTTTTGGCAGCGACGGTGTTATTTAGTGTTTCGTTGAAATAACATACTGTATAATTCATTTACAAATTTGGCAATGTACCCAGTCTTACTTGATGCTTTTCACAAGGTGTTTGTTTTCTCCTTAGCGAATGTCGTAATCGAGATACTAAATAGGCAATTCCAAGTTCAAATCCTTCAAAAAAGCAAATATGTATTCTTTATTGGGGTAATAT
>NC_068985.1:28483892-28488101 GCF_001194135.2 Octopus bimaculoides
AAATCCCCTCGCCCAAAATCCCCTCGCCCAAAATTTGGTAGAGTGAAACTGAAAGCCCGTCATATATGTTTATTTTTGTGTATTCATGTATTTGTCCTCCTTCGTCGCTGAACATATATACATATATACATTCATCACAACATACACACCCAACAACACACAGCTGGTCATATTCCAAACATATTGCAAGAACACTCAACACAATACAAACATACACACACACACACGCACACACACACACACACACACACACACACACTCATACACAGGTGGACATAAAACCCATTCAATAAATTCTTTTAAACCACTCCCTTGGAACCTACAATGATTATTTTTAGACAATAGACAACCACACACCCTCTCTTTCTCTCTAACATCTTGAACTTTATACCAAGGTATATTTAAAGAAGACTTCAACGAAAAAATCTCCAGACAAGTTTTTGACCCCCAGACAGAAGATAAACTGTTTTTACTAATATTTGACTAGATGGAATTCACCAACGAAACCGGTAATAGTCTATATTTTCTTTATTTAATTTTTAAATCACTTTATTAAATTCTTTCTAAATAGAAATAGCTTAGATTTACTACTATGCTATTTCCACTTCCATCTTATATATATATATATATATATATACATACATATATGTCTTTGTATGTGCGGGCGTGTATGTGTGTGTGTATGTACATGCACACGCACACACACGCACACATACATGCACACATACACGCACACATATATTTGATATATTTGGTATATGTAATATATGTTCATATTTGCCTTGATATATGCATGATAGAAGTATATTTTGAAATATTCTAACACTTTCAGCCATTATTGTATTTCATTCAATTATTTCTGTAAAGATGAATTCATTATATTATTTCTCTAAATATACAAACCTATATATTTATGGGTGGATTTTCCGGCAGTTTAACACTAAATTATTATCACTATTATCGTGCTGCCGTTGGAGTCTTGAAATATTCTACCAACCAATTAAATTATAGTTTTCAATGGCTATAAGTTAATTATTGATTAACGCACAACATGTGCCATGTATGTCTAACATGAAATTGCTATTCATCGCATAACAGTAAAGTCCTAATGGTCAACGACATTAGACAAACGCTGAACTATAAGTGCCAAACTCCAACTGTGTAGATTTAACTTTCCAGCTTCGAATTATATTTGATTCCCTTCCGTTATATTCACGCTGGTGATATTCATGAAGAATACCACATAATAGCAGTCGCTTCTGTCGATGTATAGAGTTAGTGTGAACGTCTCTGATATTGAAACTTATTAGAAAAGCAATCTGTTTTACTTTCTTCGCTGTTAAATTAACCCTTTAGCATTCAAACGAGCCATATGCGGACCAAGTATTCAAATCGTTTTATATTCAAACTAGCCAGTCCAGCCTCTCACATCTATCCTACAGGGTCATCGTAAATGTAAACAACCACATCATCGAAGTCTCGAAGTTACAAAATAATGCGTGATTAATTCAAAGCATTTATTAAAAAGCGCTACAATTGACAGAATGTGAATGCTAAAGTGTTAAGGTAAGTCACCAACGTCACAACGGCTCGTTTTCTCATATCTATAAGTACGTATAACAAACACAACAGAGTAGCGTGCCAAAGTCTCTGTAGTAATAATTCGTTGCTACCCAGGGTTATATACACGTCACTAAAATTATCTAGTTCGCCTAACACTGAGTAGCGTATGTCAACTATAGCAGTAGCACGTGATCAACATGTGATTTGTTAACTTCTAATGCTGAGCTGTGGAGGCGCAATGGCCCAGTGGTTAGGGCAGTGGACACGTGGTCATAGGATCGCAGTTTCGATTCCCAGACCGAGCGTTGTGAGTGTTTATTGAGCGAAAACACCTAAAGTTCCACGAGGCTCCGGCAGGGGACGGTGGCAAACCCTGCTGTACTCTTCCACCACAACTTTCTCTCACTCTTACTTCCTGTTTCTGTTGTGCCTGTAATTCAAAGGGTTAGCCTTGTCACACTGTGTCACGCTGAATATCCCCGAGAACTACATTAAGGGTACACGTGTCTGTGGAGTGCTCAGCCACTTGCACGTTAATTTCACGAGCAGGCTGTTCCGTTGATCGGATCAACTGGAACCCTCGACGTCGTAACCGACGGAGTGCCAACAACAACAATGCTGAGCCAATTCCTCCAGATGGAAATTGGAGGAATAATGGCTTTGAGAGGAATAATTTTTACCCGGATGGCTTTCTCAAGGTAGAATTGTATTATACTATTCCAATGACAAAACGAGTTTGAAGACACACCATCAAATATTTCATACATTGCTTCCAAACAAAACAAATTAATGATTTATGTCCACTAGACTACACTGCTGTTTATTCGAATGATATTTTTCGTTCTCTCCTATATCTTAATAATCTTGTTATTGAGCCGAGGAAAGTACTATATAATGGAATACTGTTAAAGAAAAGGCAGATCTTCCAATTGCATTTAAGTCAGATCATTACACATAAGATACTCTGCTAAAGCCTTTTAAAATCCATTTTTGCTACTGGTTTACCTTCGTTTTTTTCTTTCTCTCTTAGTAGAATTTTATAGACGTCCACTTAGGTCCAGAAGCTCTCATTCTTCATAGGCAACGGCAATTGCATTGCATTACATTCTTGCCTCTCTCAGGTGGAATCGACTTGGTATCTGATCTTTTGCTTCTGTACACTCACCTCTGTAAAAGCAATATTGGCAAGAATCTACTGGATAGTCTATTGGTATTTTGATTATCACTATCAGATATAATATCATTTTCCCTTTAGCGCTAAATCTAACTTCAAACAACAGAATACTCATTGCAAATATTAGATCAAGAAATATTTTCATATAGCACAAAGAAACTAAATTTTCACATGTATGTATAGAAAGCCAGCGTTAGTCATGGCTGTGTGGTAAGAAGTTTGCTTCCAAACGACATGATGCTTGGTTCAGTTCAACTGCGTGGCACCTTGGACAAATGTCTTCTACTATAGCCTCGGGTCGATCAAAGCCTTGTATGTGTGTGTGTGTGTGTGTGTTCCATCACCATCGTTTCACAACCATTATTGGTGTGTTTACGTCTCCACAACGTAGGGGTTCCGCAAAAGAGACCGAAAAATAAGTACTGGGGTTGTTTTATTCGACAAAAAATTCTTCAAGGCGGTGCAACAGCATAGCTGCAGTTTAATAACTTAAACAAGCAACAGAAATGAAGGACACACACACACACACACACACACACACACACACACACACACACACACACACACACACACACACACACACACACACACACACACACACACACACACACACACGCATACACACACATTATACATATATGTGTTTGTTTGTATGTGAGTGTGTAATGGCGTTCAGTCTTCGCAAGAAATGGATTCATTCTCTAATTGATATTGCTATTACTATATCACAGTTCCGATTATAGAATCGGGATATTTACAGGTGATATATAATTGCATAGGATACGGAAAAAAATTATGTACATATTTTTAGCAGTGTAATCAAACCGTATATAACAATATCAGGTTACAGAAAATAAACGCCATGGTGTTTGTTTTAATGCGTAGAACTACTAAACGTTTCAATATTGAAATAAATCAGCGCGCGGTTATTTTCCTTTATTTTATTGTCAACAAATGCTATAAAACCGCACTATTACTATGGACGTTGCGATTTACTGGAGCAAGGCTGAATCAGCAGAAATACAGAACATGATTTTATTTTTTTAATATGTCTAGTCACCTCTCCAGTACATTAAAGCACTTTTCTCATTTGCCTGTTTTCTGTGATAATGCATGTATGCTTTTATGTCTGGATATTAGAATAACTTGCAAACTGAACAAATAAAAACAGTCACCTGTGCAAATTATTGATTTTTCACGTCCCGAGATACTATTAAGAGAACAATGGATTCAGTCCTTGGCTAGCAAATGGCATTAATAATTTAGAAAAAAGAATATTGAACAATTTGTTTGGTTTACATGTATGAATAATTGAATAAACTCTAAGATATTTCAAGTCCGATATTAAAAGAGAGAATGAGAAAGACAACAAGGGGAAAAGAAGAAGAAGAAGAAGAAGAAGAAGAAGAAGAAGAAGAAGAAGAAGAAGAAGAAGAAGAAGAAGAAGAAGAAGAAGAAGAAGAAGAAGAAGA
>NC_068985.1:28488276-28489346 GCF_001194135.2 Octopus bimaculoides
ATATATATATATATATATATATATATATATACATACACATATATGTATGTAGATATACATCTTCATTATACAATATATGTATACGCACACACACATATATCTTTATATATATATATATATGCACATACATACATACATACATACATACATACATACATATACATAAATGTGTGCGTGTGCACACGTCCTTGTGTATGTATGTATATGTATATATATATATATATATTAAAGCTTGTCGGATCTACCTGTCATTTATAACTACTCTTTATTTTTACTTCATTTTCTGTTCATCTTTATTGACTTTCTTGTCAGGCATAGAATAACTATGGCTCTGATGTCACTTTGACCTTCAAGATATAATGAACAAATCTGTTGCCGCCATTTTGATTCGTTTTCCTGCTGCATAAACAGCTGCGATACTTGAAATATCTTGTAGAAAGCTGCATTGTTACAATTCGTTTCAAAACAGCACAATGCAATGCAGAATGATGAGGTTTATAATAAAATAACTAATCCCATATTTCAAGCATATTGTTGATGTTCTACTTAGGGTCAGGCTGATTAGTTTCTTTCAGAATATTTATAGTCTTTGGACAGCTGTGAAATTTTACTGACAATATAGAACGAAGTAAGTGTAAGACATTTAGAACAGTGCTGAAAAATGTCAGCAAAATCCCCAACCGTTATATATTTATATGTGTGTATGTGTGTGTGTGTGTGTGTGTGGAGGCGCAGTGACCCAGTGGTTGGGGCAGCGGACTCGCGGTCGGAGGATCGCGGTTTCGATTGCCAGACCGGGCGTTGTGTGTGTTTATTGAGCGAAAACACCTAAAGATCCACGAGGCTTCGGCAGGGGGGTGGGGAGTGGTGACCCCTGTTGTACTCTTTCGCTTCAACTTTCTTTCACACTCTCTTCCTGTTTCTTGAGTAACGCTGCGATGGACTGGCGTCCCGTCCAGCTGGGGGAGAACACATACGCCATAGAAACCGAGAAACCGGGCCCATGAACCTGACTAGGCTTTAAAAGGCCGAAATAAATAAATAAAATATATATTTATTTATTTTTATTT
>NC_068985.1:28489645-28491944 GCF_001194135.2 Octopus bimaculoides
TATATATTATTATTATTATTATTATTATTATTATTACTATTATTATTATTATTAGTAGTAGTAGTAGTAGTAGTATTAATATTATTATTATTATTATTATCATTATTATTATTATTATTATTATTATTATTATTATTATTATTATTATTATTATTATTATTATTATTATTATTATTATTATTATTATTCATAACAAATAATGATATTAGTGGCCGCAAGCATAAAAACCGTGTAGGCAAATTAATAAATATATATAAAAATATATATAATTTGGGTACTAAGAAATACCAGCTTTGCTAAAAATAGGAGTCAGAAAAACCTAGAAGCCACATTAGTTAGCATTAAATTTGTACACGCATGGTAGAGAAAAAAACTAAGTGAATAAGAATTGTATCCTACCTCGGCAAGATTGTATGAAGGAATGGCGGTTAACATGATTTCGAATTTAGCGCCAAAAGACACTTGATTCTCTTCAGCCAGATCTACTCGTTACAATACTGGTAATTCACTTCACAATGCTTGCGTTTGTTTGAGGGCCCCAGCTGCCATTCCTTTTGCAATCTAGCAGAAAATACAATTCTTATTCACTTAGATTTTTTTTTCCACCATGCCTCTAAAACTTTAGTGATTTATTCCTGTGGCTTCGCAGTTTTTATGAATCCTATTTTTAGCAAAGCTGGTGCTTCTTAGTACCCAAATTATATATATTTTTTATATGCATTTACTTTATTGTAAATCTTTAAAAATAACGAACAAACACACTTAAAAACAACACCACGAGGACGTGGTACATGTAAAGTATTATATATATATATATCTTCATATTCATGACTTTTCTACAATAGATACAAGGCCTTAAATTTTGAGGGGAGGGCGCTGGTTGATAAAATGTACACCAGTGCTCAATCGGTACTTATTTCATCACCCGGAAAGGATGGGAGGCAAAATGAATCGCAGTGGAATTTGAACTCAGAACGTAAAAACGAAACACACTTACTCTCACTCTTTTTTCATTCTTTCTTTGTTTCCCTCTCTTTCTCTCTCTCTCTCTCTCTCACACACACACACACAAACACTCTTTTTCTCTCTCAACAACATTGTATGGTAGCTAGTTAATAATTTAACATCTCTTTTCAATGACACTAGGATAGTGGGCCCCACACTATTCCAGAATGTATTAGCGGTGTATTTGCAAAAAAAAAAAAAAAAAAAGCGAAATCTTTAAACCAAAACAATGTTTCAAACATTTCTTACTCGGAAGTTAATTTCCTGCGGTGTTAATCATTTCTACATTAGAGACTTCCTTTTTTCATACTTATATTGAAACAGGACTCGTTATCTGCAAAAGAAATATAACACATAAGCGAAGAAACCTATGCATCAGGTTTATTATTTATTTTAGTTAATCTTTGAGAAACAATAAAAGTAAAATTGGCCCTATCCTGTCAGGGTTTGAACTCAAACGTTTGTTGTTGGCACTCTGTCGGTTACGACGATGAGTGTTCCAGTTGATCCGATGGACTGAACAGCCTGCTCGTGAAATTAACGTGCAAGTGGCTGAGCACTCCACAGACACGTGTACTTTTAACGTAGTTCTCTGGGAGATTCAGCGTGACACAGAGTGGTAACAAGACTGGTCCTTTTAAAATACAGGTACAATAGAAAAAGGAAGAAAGAGTGAGAGAAAGTTGTGGTGAAAGAGTACAGCAGGGTTCACCACCACCCACTGCCAGAGCCTCAGAGCTTTAGGTGTTTTCGCTCAATAAACACTCACAACGCCTGGTCTAGGAATTGAAACCGCGATCCTAAGACCGCGAGTTCGTTGCCCTAACCACTGAGCCATTGCGCCTCTACGAACTCAAACATAGATAGATGTAATTCAATACGATAAGATACGTATTCTGGAGCATTGATGGTTCTAAGACTCACTATACCCAAATGATGATTCTTTTATTTATAGTGGTACTGGTTTCATGAAATAAACTGTGTTCATTTTGAAACACCTGCTTGGAAGATTATTGCTCGTTTATGCTGGTCCAGGTCTTTGCTCAGCACTTATTCTATCGATTTTGTATGGAATAAAAGACAGCGTGTAAAGAAACACAGTACAGCCAGAATGACCGCTTAGCATTCTAGCTTCATGCACAGATTTTATTCATCGCATGACAATAAATACATATGTGTTCGTATACGTCGATGAATGCTTATACACATACATACGTACAACAAATATATATGTGTGTGTGTATGTATATATATATATATATATATATATATATATATATATATATATATATAT
>NC_068985.1:28492669-28494926 GCF_001194135.2 Octopus bimaculoides
CTTCCGATCTGGCCTAATAGAATTCATTGATGACAAAGCACTACATAGGTGGATCGAAACTGGGCCCTGGTTTCCCATATCATTGGGCCTCATGTACCAATGCCATAAGGTGGCACTGCCTGAGGACAAACTAGAAATGCAGTGAGATCGAAAACGAGGCCATGTGCATATAAAATGTACGCCTTAGCAACACGACTACGCTTACGCCATAAACGTATTCATTAAACGATATCTCATTCATGTATTGTATGACAGGACTGTTCTACTCCGAGGTCATATGTTACTGAAACTAGCAATATAGCTAGTGCAAATAGATATAAATATCGATCTATTTAACAACAATATCTTTATGCCTTATAGAAAAGAATGACATACATTCATGAGAAAACAAAATCTAGAAAATAATGATCTATTCAAAGAGCAATAACTGTTTAGTTAATAGAATAAATGAATTGTCTCATGCTGTGTTATATTGACTGTCTGTCTCGTGTTTTACTAGAACATAAATTATCTATTAGATTTTATATCAGATTAGACAATCCTTATAAATATTAAACTATATTTATCATTTCAATATATACACGTTTACACATTTTCTCATATCCTCCGACATATATATATATACATATGTACATTATATATATATATATATATATATATATATATATGCACATATACACAAACATTCACACACATAGGAATCTTTGTATGCTTTAGAACTTTTCTGGAAGTCAGTAAATATACACACGCATATGTATGTATAAATATATATATATATATATATATATATATATATATATATATATATATATATATATATATATATATATTACATATGAGTATATGTGTACGTGTATATATAAACAAAGTTAAATTTATGCCTATGGACATCGATACGTATAGATTTAAAGATATATTTTTATACATATGTATGTACGTACGTAAGTATACGCATACGTGTACACACAAATACACACACGTGTTAAAATCTATAGATATCGATGTCTATGGAGCTAAAATTAACTCAATTTCCTTTAAACTCACCTCCCTCCTTTCAATGCTTCTGTAACACCCTAAACGTAAAGACGCAAATACACAAATGCTTCCCGCAAACTTCCTTTCATTTTGTTGCTTTCGTCTTTCTTTTGAACATCTTTTATTACATTTTCTCCCACCCTTAAATCTCTCATCATTTTTAATTCCAAAATGCCACATCTACCAAAAAATCTTTTCAATTATTCTAAAAATAAATGCTTTCTACGTTCATTTAAGTACGTCAGCTGTTCACACAGGGACACACATACACATTCACAAATTCATATATTTCCAAGAAAATAACATGGTCTTAACCATGAGAACTCGCACAAGCCTAAACACACACACACACACATATACTCACCACTACCACTGTCACCATCACCACCATTTCTACCACAACTACCACCACTACGCACACACTGTATATGTTTGTGTGTTGTTGCGAATGTGCATGTGAGTATAAGCTTGACCACCAAATGATTAAGAATTCTGCTTCGCGATCCGTAACATTTGCGTATCTTAACGGTAATTCAAAGGGCCATGAGAGAATTTACGAAAATAACAACAGACGAAGACAGGTGGTGTAAACAACAAATGGATGTATTAGTTTAACGCTCGGGAATAGAGAAAGTTTTTGACGTTTCGAGCCTACGCTCTTCAACTGAAAGGAACACAGAAAGAAATAAGGAGAGAAACAAGGAGAGAAAAAATATAGATGTAGTGGTCAGCGATTGATTAGATATTTTGTGGCATTGACTGAGCCTGAGGATTACGTTAAGGATATAAATATCTGTAGAATGCTCAACCGCTTACTATATAATACAATGAGATGTTAGTTTCTGTCGATCACAACTAGATATTCATCGTCGAAAGTGACGGAGAAACTACTTTTATTTGTGTATATGCTTGTGAGTACGTGTGTGTCTACGTGTATTTGAATGATGTTAGCAATATTTGCAACTTTACAAGATCTATGCACTATTTTCTTTTCCTTTTTTATTATTTTTTCAAATGGAAGCTCTCCTTGTCAAATTTCCTTGTCAAGGGAATCGTCACGTTGTAAGCATGTAACTACCGGATATCAAACTTCCATCAATTTTTACTAGCCAATATCGTTTTTTTATTGAGTATAACGAAAATAAAAATACGTAAATAGATACTGCATTATGTGTGTGTCTGTATAGCTGTGCGCTTTTTGTGCATGCATGTATGTATATAT
>NC_068985.1:28495008-28498836 GCF_001194135.2 Octopus bimaculoides
ATATATATATATATATATATACACGTGTGTGTGTACATATATGTATATATGCATGTGTATGAGTGTGTTTGTGTATTGTATGTTTGTATGTATATATATATGTGTATGTATGAATGTATGTGTGTATTATGTACGTATATGTCTGTATGTATGAATGAATGAATGTATGTGTGCGTGTTTGTATTATGTACGTATGTTTGTATTTATATATGTATCCAACAATTTTCACACAAATTAAATAAACGATATTTGAAAATATGTGAGAAATTCTGATATAACAAAAATTCATTTTCTGTGTTTTTATGTAACATAAAATTGCATAAATTATAAACTTCCTACGAACAAATTTCATAAATAACGGAGTCAATCTATGTATTCACCATCACTAATCCAACCTTTCAAAGATGGTTTCCACTCGGCCCATTTCAAACTCAGCTTGACAGCACCGTTCGTATCGTAGTTCTCATTCCTATCCATCGGAAGATCTGGCATGAACTAGACCATAAGGATTTCAACAAGACATCGGTCCAGCTAATTTCGATACTAATTGACGTGAATTTCCTCTGCAGATGCCAATTTACAAAAACCACCGACATGATTTAATCACTATGTGCTGCCACTTTCACCCAGTATTCCTGTTGTATAGTGCAAAAAATAAAATACCCGAGGTCTTCGATAATGTCACATTGTCAGTATCTACGAATGCTGCAAATTTCATGTCATTTTTATTTGTATAACACCCCAGTACCTCTATTTCCACGGGAGTGCCTAGAGAACTAAAATGTACTGAAGAGATGTGGATGGCGTGAGTGTATGACTTCAAAATAATTGAAGAAGGTGAATATTAAATAATGCTTATCACACAGCTTGCGGCTGTATTTCGAAGCTACTCATCTTACGGAAACCAAATCATTTGCTTTAGAAGAACCTGCCAAGTAAACTATGCTTTGGATTCATCCAATTTGAACAGTAAACTCACCGAATCCACGCAATTACCACGATGTCTACAATGAATCGCATGAATATATTGGTACATATTGATCTATCGTGACTCACATAAGTCTATGTGGGAGTGAAAGGCCCCGTGTGAACATGACATACGAAAAAATAAAAGGTGTCGGTTAAAAAGACAGCGCTCGAGGGGTCGAACCATACCTGTTCTTTTTAATCTCATTTGTCTTTGTCGTATGTTATTGTCCTTTGTGTCCTATTCGTGGTATTGTTTGCCATTTAAATTTTTTAATTTCATCTTGTTGTATATGACCCCCAGATCATATTGCACTGTTCCATCTTTGTGCGTCCGTAATGGGTAGTCATAAACTCACTCACATAAGTCTATGTAAATGACGTTAAGCACGAACCATTTTGCGGACACTTTGGCCAAAATCTTAAACTCTGCATTCAGCAGAGATGTATCTAGGACTTCATCGAAGATATTCCCTTTGTTTTTGCCCTTCGGTAGCAGCACCATTGCCTTGCTAATACAGTATACTGCCAGGCGTAGATAGGTGTTATTAAGACTGTACCAAATGAATTTGGTATTTATCCAGTAAAGCACGTACGTCAGACCATCCAAAAAAGTGATTTGTTTGTTGTACAGTCAGTCAACGTTAATTGTAGTTAAACTGCTTTTTGTAATACTTTTTTTTCCGCAAGTCTCCACAGTTTCACGAGATGAGTAGTAGCCCTACAGTCTGAAAATCCCCACATCCACTTGTACAAAGTGCTGCTGGAAAACATATCTACATGTGCTGAAATTGAATAGCACCAGTCACTCTTTGTCGAAAACCTAACTATGGCTTCCTTGCCATGTTGTAGATTTACCAAAGCCTCGTTATTAAAACTGCATAAAACAGTGAGCTGGCAGAATCGTTAGCATGCCGAGCAAAATGCTTGCCGGCATTTCGTCCGTCTTCACGTTCTGAGTTTAAATTCTGCCGAGGTCGACTTTGCTTTTCATTCTTTTGGGGTCGATAAAATAAATACTACTGGAGCATTGGGGTCGATGTAATCGACATGCAGAGTCTCAGAACTTGCTGGCCTTGTGCCAAAATTTGAAATCATTAGTAACACGGCATGCTTGATGTCACTTATCGGTGATTTCTTACTGGGAATCAGTTTTCAGCAAACACTAAAAGGGGAAAAAGCGTGAGGGGTGATTTTATTACGAAAATATATTTTAGGTTATCAGTAACAAAAAATTATAATAAATGTATTAGTGATAAGAAAACATTGATTAATGTATCAGAAAATTTGTATAATTCAATAAATATTAACTAGATATACAGTTTTTCAATATGATGAAGAATATTTGTGTATTCGCTGCTCTGCTCCTCAGCGAACAGTAAACATTGGAATGTATAGAATGGTATATACTTCTTTCAATATTGTCACAAGGCCAGTAATTTTGAAGTCAGGAGACAAATAGATTACATCAGTGCCAGTACTTGAATGGTTCTTAATTTATTGACTCCGAAAGGATGACTGGTAACGTCGACCTCGTCAGAATTTATGCTCATATATTTGGTATATGTCAGAGCCAATTATGTCCTGGAGTTGACTTTAAACTGCATCTGGTAGTGGAGCCCTGGTGTAAAAGTTCAGAGGTTTTGAGTAGTGTGGAACCACAACTTAGCTACTATTGTTCACAGGTCTAATCTGACTCGAAGTAGTAGCACTTGTCAGGCTACTAGCGATGGGATAATTAGCATGTACATTATGCTGAGGTTACCTGTGAATATGGGACCAAATCAAAATGGCCTCCTGACACCCAAGTCAGCGTTACACTGAAATCATGGGATGCAGCATGTTAGATGTTAACTATTTAGGCAGATGAATTTATTGAGTCCAAAGAGAGTATCATTAGATGCCGAGCGAATGAACAGTCAACTGACCAGTATCAACCAGTTCAGTCAGCAAGCTATTGCTATCATCATTATATGTGAGATGAGATGAGACATTCAGCTATCGAAAGACCAATATGACTTATTCGTCCCAGCAAGTCACCCGACCGGATGTTGAAGATGAGATACAGTTATGATATACGGAATATAGACAATATTGAGTGTTATTAATATGCATAATTTTATATGTGACAGTTACGGATGTGTTTTTTTAATTTTTTTATTTTACTGTTGGAGAAACAAGATTGAACAATTAGCACCATAGTGATTAATTGCCAAAGAATCAACATTATTAAGTGAGTTACTTTATTGTAAGCCAAGAGTGTTTACTGCTATGAGTCATGTACAGAAACTATATTAAACAGAATATATTGGTTTCTCTATGTTATATATTATCGTACAGAAAGAGAGAGACTTACAATGTTAGCCATTATAAATTGGGATGGTAATACAAACATACACGCGCGCGCGTGTGTGTGTGTGTGTGTACTTATATATATATATATAAGCAAAATAGGGATCTAGACAGTCTCATTCGCAAAATGAGGCCTCTTTGATTTTATTCAGATTATTTTCAGTTTTGGTGTATCGATACAACTCTGAATTTTGATTACGAGATAAAGAAATTGGTCGATCGCAAATTAAAGAATCTGATGTTATTTGGAATTAAGGTTGAGGAATTTGGGTAATTTTAGCCAATCAACAGACAGCTTGGCATTAGCAGCTTGTTACCATAACAACCGCACACTGTGTTGTGTTTCACTTCACCCGTGTCTTTGAAGCACGTAATCAATAGCGTAAAAAATTTGTGGCGGCGTATTGAACAGATTTTCACCAAATTTGGCAAAAATACTCATAACCCTAACCCTAAACCTAATCCTAACCCTAAAACCCAAACTCTAACTCTAAAACCCGAACCCTAACT
>NC_068985.1:28498846-28508749 GCF_001194135.2 Octopus bimaculoides
AAACCTAATCCTAACCCTAAAACCCAAACTCTAACTCTAAAACCCGAACCCTAACCCTAAAACCCTAAAGCTAAAACCAGTACAAACGCACGAACGATGTCATAAATAACAGTACCGCCAATAGTTGTTCTTGACAAACAACGGCACTAATTTTATTCAAAGGAAAAGATCCCATTACACCACACAACGTTTTGTTGACAATCCATAGCAGTAATTGTTTTCACTTCAATAGACGTCAGTGATTGGTTGAAATTACCGAAATGCGACAACTTCTAATATGAAATAACTTCGAATATAAAATTGTTTCTCTGTTCTGTAAGACAAAATATACAAGTATACGAAGTTTTAAAGTGTTTCGGTAGAAAACACACTAAATAAAACATAAATAAAAAATGGTGCCCGCCAAATCAGAAAGATCCATTTATACTCCGACTTGCAAACTTGAACGAATACTTGCAAGAATCACTGATTCCTAGAAATTGTGCATCTGAAGACTCAATTTTCAGTCGTATTTGAGAACGACAGAAAAATGGAGCAAGGTACAACCAGAAACCTTGTATAGTTCACTGAATCAGCATGTATCACCCAGACATATTTTTAAATGCGGTAAAGGATATTCGTATATAAATTGCAGCCTTTTTACACTGGCAGATAATTTCTAATGCATATTAAGCTTGAATTTGAATGAATATGTTAAACAAGTAATAGAGAGGAAAGTGAATACGATTAATAAATATTTTGCTTCCTGTACGAAATTTTAAATGTTTTTTTAAAGAAGCAGGAGTAAACAGTTGATTCCATAGTGATGAAACGAGAATAAGTGGTTTGTTTTAAAGTGCAAACGAAATGGATATATCGATTACGGGATGGGTAAAGAATATATTTACAATGTGCGGTTGTAAATGGAAAAAAAAACCCATATATTTATTGAGTAGATAAAAGGTAATATAATACAGTACTAGAAGTATTAACTAGAAAAATTCGGTACTTGGATAGAAAAATACATACTAGCCAGTGGTTTTTGCAGAATTCTATGTCTGGTCGAAACTTCCTACTTTCTAAACCTGCAGATGGATAGAGCTGAGTTGTATTGAATACATCCGGGTTTTTACATCAACAGTCTGACAAAAATCTAACCTGAAAGGTTGGGCAATGTTTATAAACACCTACGTTGTTCCCAGATAAATTACTAGGTTTCCGCGATATTTGTTTGCATGCTATATCTGACAAGTGTGAACTGTCTGGTTTACCGTTTCTTGCAGAAAAGACAGCTTCCTTTCGTCACAAAGTTTCTCTCCTACTAACACTCACTCCACTTTTGTATCTGTATATTCTGGTTGATTATGCAAGGGGAATGACAATTTTCATAGATTTAGTGCATGCATCATTGCAATAAGTTCATATTCTGGTTACCTGGATGTATATCGGAGGGCAAGTTGGTAAAAAGTTGGTAAAATAACCTAGAAAAGAAGTGACATGAGGTTATTGAGCTACTGCTCAAAGAAGGCTTGCTATGAACATTTTTAAAAAATAGAAAATCGATTATTTTCGCAGCAACTCAATTCCCTACAGAAACGACTTTATATTACGAGCAGCTGATATATTTGCTACCTCTTTTACGATCATAATAGATAAAGGCAAGTCACAAATCTTTCCACACAATTTCCGTCTACCAAAATTCAGTCACAAGGCTTTGGCATAGTGTGATCGAGTTTGTATCCACCTAACTACGAAGGGAGCCTCTTAATCATACAACTATGTCTGCACTCTGTATAAAAAGTAGACTGAGAAATAATTAGATAGAAAGTTGGCATCCGTCTGAAAAGGCAAAGATAACAATGTCAGATCAAATAAAATGATTGGACAATAGTATGAAAAAAATAAGTAACTGAAGAATTAATCTAAAATTCTAGAACTGGGAATGAATTCAGATTTCGTTCTCTCGTTCTCATCAATCATTTCCGATAGTTTAATAAGAAAATATAAAGAAAAAAATAATCTTTGCTAAATGCCTCACGTTTAAATGTGTGAATGAGAAATTTCACGGACAATCCCATCAAAGACGTTTCTGAGTTAACTCATACTTATTCTTGAAGTAAACAGGAACTAGCTGCTAACACACAATACGTATTGAGATTTTTAATGCTTACACCTGGGAAATTCTATGTAGAAAATTGAATAATGCTTCCTCAAACTATATATATCTTTCTTCAGAATATTTCTTTAAGCTATTTTTTTTTTCACTGTTGCTTTCATGGTCAGCGCTTGTAGCTATTGTTCTTTTTGTTAGTCTGCACTCGTATAACAGATATAAATAAGTCTGGCATAACAGAAGTCTAGAACGTTCGCTTTTGTATAGCTGAAAACAGAGTCACAGGAGAGAAAAAGAAAAGACAATAAAAATTACAATACAACAAGGAATTCGGGTCTTCTGAATAAAGCATTCCGTCAGATGTATTATTTTCATATCTGAATTGAAGACACATTTATGTGTTCTAATTATATCTTCGTATTCTTATATGTGAGTTCACACCTTTCTGTTTGGTGCTATACACTTGTTCTAGAAACGAAAAAGAATACAATTCAAGGAAAGATAATTCAAAGAAATAAAAAGGTGGTGAGTCGGCAGAATGGTTAGCATGCCGGGCAAATTGCTTACCAATATTTCATCCATCTTTACGTTCTGTGTTCAAATTCCACCGAAGTCGATTTTGCCTTTCAGCCTTTCGGGGTCGATGAAATAAGTACCAGTTGAACACTGGGGTCGATGTAATAGACTTATCCCCCACCTCAAAATTGCTGGCCTTCGTGCGAAAATCTGAAAACAATAAAGATCTAAAATGTTACCGTAAGTCTAAATAATATGATGTCTTCTCTCTAAACTTTTAATGTAAGGTAGATAAATTTATCAAAGAAGAAACTCTATGTAAGTCCAAGTAAACTTTCTATAATAGACTCAAGCGATAAATTTTGTCCAGTTATAGTGGAGATGAAGTATACATGCTTATAGTCAGCATAACATAAACAGTGAAAATGACATATTTTGAATAGATTTATGGCTCCAGGTTTATCGTGAAGCAGATATGGAATGTTGTTAGGGACATGGCTGGCGTAATTGAAGTGGAATATTTTCCCAGCCCGTCATGTAGCTGCCATCAAAAACCTCATTGTGTAAACTCAAGACTTTTTTTTTTAATAAAAACATTGCTAGTAAATGATGTTAAACGTCTCTAAGGCGCTGCTCGATATTTTATTATTGAAAGTAAAGGTTAACTATTTAAGCTTCTATGTAATATATTTTGCAAAACAGGAAACAAACTGCGTGTCAAAACGATACGATGAAAAGTAAATGTAATGTTCGAGTTCTCTCAGGGATACTAGTGACGTAAATCAAGAAAATGAGATTCACTTGCTGAGCCAAGCCTTTTGAGCCAAGCCTTTTGAGCCAAGCCTTTTGAGCCAAGCCTTTTGAGCCAAGCCTTTTGAGCCAAACCTCTCGCTGAATGATGTTTGCGACAGTTTTATCAATAACGTTGTCAAAATTTAACTCTTGAAATAAATTGAAGAATTTGTATAAATATTTTTATCTTAGAAACTTCACATAAACATAGATGATCGCTATACTGATAATACAGTTCTATATTTAAGAGATGAGGAACTATTTACATTATTTACATTTGACGGATATTTGTCCTCATCTTGTTTGTTGTTAACACAGCGTTTCGGCTGATATACCCTCCAGCCTTCATCAGGTGTCTTGAGAAAATTTCGAACCTGAGTTCTCATTCCTAAGGTATTTTTAACCACTACGCCATATGCACACGGGCATATGACGTAGTGCTTAAGAGCGCGGGTTACTAACCCCAAGATTCCGAGTTCTATTCCAGACAGTGACCTGAATAATAATAATAATAATAATAATAATAATAATAATAATAATAATAATAATAATAATAATAATAATAACAACAACAACATCGAAAAATACCTTAGGAATGAGAAACTAGGTTCGAGATTTCCCCAAACGTTGTGTTAGCAACAATCAAGATGAGGACAAATATCCGTCAAATGTAAATAACGCTGTGCTGATAACCCCTGCCAAAACAGAAACTACACCTACAACTCACCGGAACACGAATTCTATAATTATACTATACCTCAGCTGTCCAAGTCACACACACTATATACTAACTTCTCCCAAGACAGTATCTATGACTATTAAAATTCCTTGTCCCTTTTGGTCATGTCTATTACCTTTTAATCTCACACTATTTCTTTTCCAATGTTTCTAATATGAACCTGCCTTTTGAACTGCTCTACGAACTTCTCCAGCCGTCAGCAAATACTTAACGTTCATCTTGCATTGAAGACATCTATCTCAATAACGATCCTTTGGAATAATCAACCTCTGTGGCCGACCGTCTATTTACAGGCAATAAGTGTGCTCGATCAGAATTAATCTGAGTAGTGGTAACAACAATCTCAATGCACTCTATGTTTCATTTTACCTGTTGAACCACTTCCATACTGATAAAAACTGGCTACGCTACACTGTTGCCAGAAGTTACTTTTCTGACTTATCCGTGACCCAGAATAAATACTATTGAACATTTTATTACATTTAAACACTACCTCCAATACGTCATTCTAATTTCTACTCCATAGGATAGTTTGGTGATTGTTTGATAAACCAAACCACCTCATATGATCCTATCATACAGCTGCCCTTATGACTGAATAACTTGATACTTCATGTCTATAGCGACTATCCATAACAGAAATTGTACTTGTACTTTATCTTTTGTCTATCAGCGATAGCTAAGCGACTTCCTTAATATCATGTTCGGTATGTCCATTCACATTCGCAACACAACGAAAGAACACATTCTTAAATTTAGCCATTTTAAAATTCTTATAATAGCATGAAATTATCACTTTACCGTACTGAGTAAAGAAAATTCATCCTTCGTTCATTCTATGGCCTACCACCTTCTCTTTAAATTGAAGTCGAATCTTCTACTTGACAAATACACCTCTTCCGATATTACAGTATCTTCTTAGTAACAAGTCCTAATAAGGACGGAGTTCATAATCAACACTCCTCAAATAGTTTGTTTCTAACAAGTAACAACTATTTACACACCACACAGCTAATTTCAACAACCGTTTTTGACCATAATCCTCTTTACCCCTAAACAGTACGCTTCCATGTTCGCTGATATCCTTCCCGAACTTGACAATATTTTCTCCTTTATGGGCATCTGATTAATGTATCCATTCCACGAAAAGGGGAAACAACGTTAATTCAGTTGGAGGCTACCACAAACAAGTATCTATTTTAACAACTGGAATTTCTTTCCCTTCTAAGTGATCGTCATGCTGAGGATCACACAGAAGACAGATCAGATCAACTAAGAATGAATTTTCTTTACTCAGTACGGTAAAGTGATAATTTCATGCTATTATAAGAATTTTAAAATGGCTAAATCTCCACGTGATTCTGCAGCAGTTGCCTGCTGCTTCTATAAATATTATGTAAATTACGATCTGTCAATTTCGTCACTAAAAAGTTTATCAAATTAAAGTCTGATGTAAACTGAATTACCCCTTTGATTATTTTACTTTTATTTAATAGCATCAATCATTGGTATGGGATATAGTCTATGATTTGAAGCACTCAATATGGGTGCGACGGCTTCTGGTGCTTAAGATATACTTAAGTATTAGTTGTTTATCTTTGCAGAATATAAGCAACATTTGAAAGAACAAATGTCTTCTACCTGAGACTCCCAGCCAATTCCATTTCCACAGAAACCTTTGAAATTATTTCGAGCTGTACTAACTAAACTGTAACTAAGATAAAACCACTTTCATTCGGTCAACGAGTATAGTTGTAACATTTGTGTCAACATCTCCAAATAACTGATCGCGAAAAGTGTTCATGAAAACAAGATTTCTTCAGGAACTCAAATTACACTGTAACTTCAAAATCATTATGGTCGACATAAAGCAAGATGAAAATGTTCGTTATTTATTCATAATCAGAATATCTCCAGTCAGTATAAAACCAGATTATTAGAAAACAAAACCTTTAATTTAGACCGTGTCTTACAAGTAGCTATGATAAATTCTTAGGCATAGAATTCTGCTCTGTGGACAGACATTAATGAAAACTAAAAACAAAAAAAAAAACGAAAAAGAAACCAGAATTCTTGTGCAGCATCACCTCCTCGGTGTTGTTTCTAGGAGATTTTTTTCCGCGACGTAAGCGTACCTAATGATCAGCTCGCTATACTACTTGTTTCAAGTGTAAAGAAAAAAAAAGACAATTTTCAAATATTTGTAGATACTCGAAGCAGCTAGTAAGCGCTTCTGTTCTCTCTGCAAGACTTATTTATAAACTTTCTTCTTAAAAATAAAATCAGTGACTCGGCTGTTCGCAAAACTTCTGTTAAAAAAGTCAGCGATATAAAAAGAGTGTAGAGATCGAGAGAAAGATTACAAAAATGAAAAATGTAATTAGAGTCAAGTTATCACAGGGTGAGAAAGTACCTAGGACGACAGGGCGGTCTTGCTCGAGAGAGACAGTTGTGAAAGGTTAAAGGAACAATTTAGAGAAAAAATTGAAATAACGCCATTACACGTTCGATTCGACGAGATGCCATCAGTGGTGGCATTTGAAGATATAAAATATTTACTGTGAAAGTAAGTGAAATATTTAAAAATAATAACTTTTAAAACAAAAAAAAAAATGCAAAATAAGAATAATGAACTGTAATGTTAATATGTGATACAAAAACAGTAAAATGGAACTACCTGTTTTGAGGGTAGGAAAGCCATATTTTCGTGCAACCTAATGGTTACTCAAACTTATTCTTTTTTACCTTAAATATTTGTCTACTGAAGTTGAACTCGGTGTCCCCAACAGAACTTGCCGGTTTGCTGTGTGCCTTCGCTAAGGTTTGAACCACCAAGAAACTTCTTTAATATGGCCAAATGTCAAACCTGTGATTACGAAATTTCTTTAAATTCAGATCATCTCATCCCTAGTTAATTCAATTGGAAAGGACTAAAGTGTTGAAAGAAAATATCATCGAGCAAAGAGACACAATCTGGTGAGGTTCTTGTGGTTAACGGTTATAGTAAAAAGTGGGTTAGTAGCTCTTTGCCTCGAAATTATTTATAAATCACCCACTCACATGGTGTCTCACTGCCCAAATTTAACCATTTATTTAACAAACAATTCAGTATTATCGACTTACGTCTTAATTAGACTGCGTTGCATTGCATTCCCATAACAAGGAATTCAACACTTTTATGGTAGGACAATTGTTCCAGTTTAAGCGCATTAGTTTTCAAACAGTGATGCATGTTAAAAAATATTATAGAAATCTTATTTGTGAAAACGAGTCAAAAGCACGTACTCCTATTTAAATGACAGCTCCATTTGTGGAAAGACGAAAGCGGAACAGAAACATGAATTATCTAAATTTTTAGAACTTGTTCGCGAATCTAATATGGCAGTGAATAATGATAAATGTAAATTTCTTGAGAAAATTTTTTGAAAAAATTCTGTGTTGTAAAATTAGTCATAACGAATTACGTCCTGACACCTCATGTTTAATTCCAATTAAAGAAATGCCCGTGCCTGCTAATAAATGGTCCTTATGTCAGGTTATGGGTCTGTTCATTTATTATTCTTGATCGATTCCTCATTTCTCTGAAAGACTAACCTGTAATTTGTGCTCAATTACTGCTCTTTGAGGAAGCTGTAAGGAGCTGTTTTGAAGTCTGTCAAGTCGACGAGCATATGACGTTTGTTGTCAAAATGTACGCCTCTAAGGCCATCACCGAGGTTTCTTTTAATTAAAATGACTGCTATGAAAAATTATTCTACGGTGGAGAAAGCGGCTTACGCGGTATTTGAGACTGTCACAAAAGAGTATCGCTTTATCATAAGTAGACGATATACCGCAGTAACTTGCGAAAATTTTGGAAAATGAGAATATATAAAGCGATAACCATTCTTACTACTCCTCTACAAAATCTTCCGTTAGCTTTGAGCCTTTATTTAATGTTATTGCAGATGCACTCTTGTGTGATGCTTGTGACACTACTTCGTAGACTAACCTTTAATAATTCCACAAATCTCCGTTAGTCTTTTAGCTGCATGTTTAGTTCATAACATTTCTTATTCGGTGTACCCAATTTATCTTAAGACATGCACAGTATATGTAAAGATAAATTTTCGTAACACTAATTCATTTTACAGCTGTTCTGCGATTATTGGAGTTAATGATTTTTTTTTTAAAGCAGAAGTGGGTTACCAGTTGGCACATTTTGTTCGAATATGAAATCATCTTCATTTGGCGGAGAATATTAATCACGTTGTTTCCAAATGCCGAAGCCACGATGCCATTGTGCACAATCACGTCAGCTTGACAGATCAATAAATATTCCTGGTCGCATAAGAATTGATTTTAAGGCTATATTTTCTTCATTGTAAAGGTGATAAATATCTTGAGATTTGAAAAAAAAAAAAAAAACCTATTATTGATTGGCATTGAGGAATATTCTCGTTTTCTATTTATTTTCTCTTTTCGCCAAATTTTTCGTCGATAATACAATAGTATTATTGACATTATATTGTATTTCCAGTTTACTTGTATTTGAACCCTCAAATCGAGGATTCGTTTATGAGAGGAATCGAAGTATGGCAGGTGGACCGGTACTAACTCGGGTAATAAGTTGTAAGTCAGGCGGCGTATAATTACGTCGACCTATTTAAAGCATGTACATTGCGTGTGTACATTTACGTCAACCGTTTTAAAAGGGTTAAGGTACAAACCAACAATTTTGAGACAAAAGAGTTAGTAGTCGGTTCCATCGATGCAGGTATTTGACTAATACTATATCATATCGACCCCGGAAGACAGAGTTGATCTCAAAGGGATTTGAACTCGGAACATAGAGAGCAAGAAAAATACCGAAAAGCACCTTTCCGGTGCTCTTACAGTTCTGATAGCACGTTGGTTTCCTCTAAACAAGTGCCACCGTCGCTTCGACTTCTATAAAACTTTCTGACAGTTCTGTCAATAGAATTCTGTGATTTAAAATTTACATTAGACTTATTTTATTCTTGGGTTATTTACTTTAGGTGAAGGCGCATGGCTTAATGGTTAGGCTATTCGGCTCACAATCGTAAGTTCAATTCCCGGCGACGCGTTGTGTCCTTGAGCAAGACACTTTATTTCACGTTACTCCAGTCCAATCAGCTGGCAAAAATTAGTAGTACCTGTATTTCGAAGGGCCGGCCATGTCACACTCTGTGTCACGTTGAATCGCCCTGAGAACTACATTTAGGGAACACGTGTCTGTGGAGTGCACAGCCACTTGCACGTTCATTCTACGAGCAATCTGTTCTGTTGATCGTATCAGCTGGGACCCTCGTCGTCGTAACCAACGGAGTGCTCCTATATACTTACTTTAGACAATAATCTGTAACTCTAAAAAATTTGGTCGAATATAACATTTTACTTGCTATTGGGAAAACCTTTTGACCGTTTCTCTCAGACTAGCGTGTGCACTCCCCGATGAATTTGCACGCCTTCACTTGTCATTCATTACTTAAATTGGACATTTCTTTCCACATCGTTCCATTGCAGCATGCTCGCTGAAGGATAACTCAATCCCACATTCTCTTAAATCTGATGTCTCTCAAAGTATCACCAAACGCATTCATACAGCATGGGCCCAGAGATCCTCAAGTTCTCCATGAAATAAACTAACATAGATTGCAACCCCCCAATATCAACAGCGAGGCCTGTCAGCATGTGCTGGTTTGCCCCCGCCGCAGCATGTGCTGGTTTACCCTTGCCGTATCCTGCTCATAATTCCTCTTTT
>NC_068985.1:28510580-28514138 GCF_001194135.2 Octopus bimaculoides
TATATATATATATATATATATATATATGTATACATAATGTACACCTGCTTAATACATACTACACACACATATTTAAATTTGTACATACATACGTCAATACATACATTCATTCTTACATGATCTAAAATAGGTAGACACACTTTTGTTTGGGACAGTACACTGTGAGTTGCTAGCATAATAGCAGTCATTCAAAAGAAATACGTACTACACCTGATCGACAAGTTTTTGTCTCTTTTTCTCACTATCCTTCTATAGCTGATAACACACAAGCCTGCCTTTGTGTTTATTGTAACAATAACTACAGCAGCCTTTGTTCTCTTGGATGTGCCAATGCTATCTTTCCCTCCCCCACAAATAAACAAAAATTATACATTCTCCACATCTCTCAATCTCGCATCACCGCCATTTTCCATGCGTCAGTCTCCGTGCCATGAAACGCATAAAAGGATTATCTTTTATGTACATTTTTTCAAGCACAGAAGTACCTCTTTATCTAGAAAGCAATATCTAGCAAAAGATTTTCAGCAATTTGAAAATCGATCTTTAAACGAATCGTGTTAACCTCTCTAGACCGTTGTGAGACCGTTGGAGCCTATACGTGGTCGTTCGTTAGCTAAAAATGGCAGCCAATTCTTTATTATTTCACACAATGTTTAAAATAGGAAGGACGCTCTATATCAGGTTATTGCACCAATTATATGTCATGCGTATTGTTCGTAATTTAGGTAAAAGTCCATTAATTTTGAAAGCGGACCGTTACTCGAGCCTTCGACCCAAACCTATTGTTTCTCTAGTACTCTATTTTATTGACATCGGAGAAGTGGAAAGCAAATTTGAACACGGTGGAATTTGAAGTCGGATATTTCATAGAGCCGAAAACATTATCGCATGGCATTTTTGTTTCCCGACGTTTTAACGATTCTATCATTCTGTAGCCCTAATTATTTGTAAATAATGAAGCCATATAACTTCTCACCATATTGCATCGACACTAAAAATAATAGTAAATAAAAGGTATACGAGAATTGCAAATGTAGGCCATGCGACAGCTGAGAATGTGATATATATGTATGTGAAGAGACGAACAGAGAGTGAGAGAGAGAGAGATAGAAAGAAAGAGAGACAGACGGACAGACAGACATTCATTTATCGATTGAAAGATAGATAGATAGATAGATAGATAGATAGATAGATAGATCATCATCATCATCCTTCGACCAACCTATGGTTGGTCGGAACTCCATTGACAATCCCTTTCCACACTACACGGTCCTGCATTGCTGTATTAAGACAGACAGACAGGTAGATAGATAGATTAATTGACCAACTGATTGATAATTAAACAGAGACAGATAGATAGATAGATAGATAGATAGATAGATAGATAGATAGATATCATTGTTTTTATAACAATACACTGGACCGAATGACGACATACTTAATCATCAATCGATCACACCAATCTCCCCTTACACCAGTCCTCTCTGCTCTTTCATTATATTTCTGTAACCTTAGAGGTGTGAAACATCTGTTCGGTATGGATTATAATACAGGCTCGCTTAGATACAAAGATGGTTGTTAACTCTGCATTTATTTCTAGTTGGTCACACTTTATGTCTGTATAGACAGCGAAAACATTTCAGCCCCATTGCTAACAAACAAACTTGATTTTACTGTCTGCTTCGCTAGTCCTTCCTTTATTACCGATGTCTCTTTTCAACCCCTTCTTTATTTCCAGTACAAATATCTATCTATTTAAGCTTCCTTTATTGTTCCTTTCTTTGTGTGGCCTTCTTTCTCGCTCTTTCTATCTCTATCTCTCTCATTCACTTAGTCACTCACTCGTTCGCTCACTCACACTCCCCACCTCCCTCTCTCCCTCTCTCTCTCTCGTTCTGTTTTTCTATATCTACCTTCATATTCCCCTGCAATCTTTGTATTTCTTTTCCTCTCGCCATTTTTTGCTCGTCTAGTCATTCCCCCAACACCTCTTCCAGCTTCATTTTCTAAATTTCACAATCGTTATACCTATTTACCTTTCAACGTCTTTGTCCACACTGTTACGTCATCCTCCTTTCCACTCTCTCTCTACCTCTCTCCTTCTCCCTCTGTTTCTCTCTCCCTATCTCTCTGACAGTCTCTCACTCTTTCCCTATCTCTTCTTCTCTAACTCTTCTTTCCCTAGCTTTATCACCGATTTCTGCTTCCATTTTTATGATCCCCATTTCTAATATATCTTTATCAGCAAATTTGTTTCCCAAGCGCTACACTTGCTTCTCTTTTTTTCTTTTCTTCCGAATTCTAATAACCCCATAACTGTATCACTTCCATTTCTTTCTCCATCGCTTCTTTACCTTTCTTTCATAGAGGTCTTCGTGACATCTTGGCCATTTTATGCTTTTTTTTTCGTTATTCTTTCTATTGAACGTTTATTCCATTCTTTTAACTAAAAAAGGCAGTGAAGACGTCTTTATAGGCTATGAGGGGAAGGACATATTATTTAATGTAGTCCGTTATATGTGTTGTTGTTAGTACTCCGTCGCTGACGACGTCGAGGGTTCCAGTTGATCCGATCAACGGAACAGCCTGCTCGTGAAATTAACGTACAAGTGGCTGAGCACTCCACAGACACGTGTACCCTTAACGTAGTTCTCGGGGATATTCAGCGTGACACAGTGTGACAAGGCCGACCCTTTGAATTACAGGCACAACAGAAACAGGAAGTAAGAGTGAGAGAAAGTTGTGGTGAAAGAGTACAGCAGGGTTCGCCACCATCCCCTGCCGGAGCCTCGTGGAGCTTTAGGTGTTTTCGCTCAATAAACACTCACAACGCCCAGTCTGGGAATCGAAACCGCGATCCTATGACCGCGAGTCCGCTGCCCTAACCACTGGGCCATTGCGCCTCCACAGTACGTTATATACTCTGTTTTAAAAAAACGGGACGGTCACGGTTGGAATGCATTTCACTCTCTCCTTTGACATCAGAGCTGATTTGGGACTGAAGAATATCATAAGCTTCGCGTGGTTACTCGACTTGCAAGAGATAGCAACCAAATCTCCCAAGAATCATACACTTCAGATAATGTCCAAAATACACAATACTTAATTCTTTCTTCTACTGGCTTTAGTTATTGGTCTTGGGTTGTCCTGGGGCACCGCCTATGCCCATTTTAGTTAGTCATACGGTAGTTCAGTTTGTTATATATTTTATTGAGACTTTTAGCTGAACTTCTAAGTAAATGACATAAAAGGACATGACATATAACATAATACCGGGTAAGGCAGGCATACACACGCACGAATAGCTATGGGCGCAAGAGTGGCTATAATCGTAAGAGCGGACATAGGCGTAGGAATGGACATAGGGGCAGAAGTGGCTGTGTGATAAGAAGCTTGCTTCCCAATCACATGGTTTCTGGTTCAGTCCCACTGCGTGGCACCTTCGGCAAGTGTCTTCTATTATAGCCTCGGGCTGACCGAAGCCTTGTGAGTGTATTTGGTGGATGGAAACTGAAAGAAGCCCGTCGTGTATATATATATATATATATATATATATAT
>NC_068985.1:28514922-28515937 GCF_001194135.2 Octopus bimaculoides
TGTGTGTGTGTGTGTGTGTGTGTGTGTGTGTGTATTTGTGTCTTGACAACCGATGTTGTTGCGTTGACGTCCCTGTAACTTAGCGGTTCGGCAACAGGGGCGATAGAATAAATACTAGACTTATAAAGAACAAGTCGTGGAGTTGATTTGTTCGACTAAAAGCGGTACTCCAGCATGGCCGCAGTCAAAATGAATTAAACAAGTAAAAGAATACAAGAATAAAAATATATATATACATATATTTATTTATATATTAATACACACGCGGCGGTCATCTGCTGGCAAGTTTCCGTCTATCGAATTCCACTCATAAGGATTTAGTTAACTAATCTATGTCTACCATGTACACAGGATGGCCTCATCCGGTTATACATTTGGTCATTGGGCTCCTCAATCTCCAAATTGACCTGAGACAATAAGAAAATAAAAGGAAAAAACAATCAACACCCTTTTCATTTCCCCCCTTATTTACTTAATCTTTCTTCCGACCTCACTTGCCCCTCTCTCTCTCTCTTTCTCTATCTCTCCTATTTTTTTCTCCCTGTCTCTCGCTCGCTTTCTTTCTGTTACTCTCTGGATTGTTCGCTCTTTCTCCATTGCTTTGGGCAACGCCTGTTCTTACAGAAGGATGATTAGTCGGATGAATTACAATGCCAGACGCTGGGTAAAAATAAAGGCGCCTTTACCTAGATACATACAAACATACACGCACACACATACACACATACATACACACCTACACACACATACATACATATAAATACACATACATACAAACACACATATATACATACACACATACATAATACACACACATACATACACATACATACATACGTACATACACACATTCACACACATACATACACACGTATATACACACACATACATACACGCATACATACACACGCATACATACACACACATACATACACACACACATACATACATACATACACATACACACATACATACACACATACATACACACGCATACATACATACACACATACAT
>NC_068985.1:28517416-28519161 GCF_001194135.2 Octopus bimaculoides
AGAGAGAGAGACAGAGAGAGAGAGAGACAGAGAGAGAGAGAGACAGAGAGAGAGAGAGACAGACAGACAGACAGACAGACAGACAGCGGCATTGCCATTTCTATTTATACGTAACTTTCTCTCTGTATAGATAGATAGATAGATAGATAGATAGATAGATAGATAGATAGATAGATAGATAGATAGATAGATAGATAGACAGACAGAGAGACAGATAAACAGACAAAAGTGTGTGTGTGTATGAAGAATCTGTTCTTTGCTTGTCCTTACAAAGAATCCATGGAGTTCATTCAAAAATATTGTGCTTGCACGAAACACCATATTCACCCTGTCACGCCGCATTACCACTATCGTCTCTGTAGAGATTCCCGGTAAAGAGATAATGAACAACACATGCAGAAGATGCAGTCGATTCTCTTCATCAGTTCGCCTGCAATCGTTACTCTTGAGCCGTATTCTTTTACTTATTTCAGTCATTTGACTGTGGCCATGCTGGAGCACCGCCTTTAGTCGAGCAAATCCACCCCAGAACTTATACTTTGTGTAAGCCTAATACCTATTCTATCGGTTCCCTTTTGAGAACCGCTATGTTACGGGAACGTAAATACACCAGCATCGGTTGTCAAGTGATATTGGGGGACAGACACAGACACACAAACATATATGTATACACATACATACATGCATATATACGACGGTCTTCTTTCAGTTTCTGTCTACCAAATCCACCCACAAGACTTTGGTCGGCCCGAGGCTATAGTGGAAGACACTTGCCCAATGTGCCATGTAGTGGGACTGAAACCAGAAGCATGTGGCTGGTAAGCAAACTACTTACCACACATGTGAATATGTATATGCAACTATTTTTTTTTTCTGCTCGGGAGCCCAAATGGAGGGTAAAATTAGACACAGGGGCCCAGTTCTGAGAGGGTTAAGAATGGAATCAATTAGAAAAGTACATGCAATCGTGATTTTCTCCCTGTTTCCCTGAAGAGTATTCTAATATTTTCAACATAGCCAAAAATCAAGTTAAAATATAGTAAATACCGCATATTCCAGTCACAGAAGAGAAAGTGAAACTCCAAATTAATAATTCTTTTAATTTGGACTGAGGACCAACAACATTAAAGAGAGTGGGGCTAATCGAATACATTGACCCACTGCTCAACTGATACTTATTTTATTGACCCCGAAAAGGGGAAAGGCAAAGTTGACCTCGACGGTACTTGAACTCCGAACGTAAGTAGCCGGTACATTCGTACTTACGCGGTAACGATTGTGCCAGCTTTCTACTTTACTCTAAACCGATTCCAAACTTTGGTACAAGGCTAGCAATTTCGGAGGAGGCGGGTAATCGATGACATCGATCTCCAATGCTAAGCTGGTGCTTTTATCGACCCCGAAAGGATGGAAGGCAAAGTCAACCTTGATGGAATCTGATCTCAGAATGCATGAATGGATGAAATGCTGGTAAGCGTTTTGCCTGCAGGTTAACGACTGTGCTAGCTGCTCGGCCTGCCCAAGATGCCACGCAGTGGGACTGAACCCGGAAACATGTGGTTGATCAGCAAATCATCTGATAAAAACGGTTTTTTGCTATGACGTAATGTACTCATTCGTCTATTTAAAATGCGTTAGAAACAGCTGTAATGTACTGACACTTATCCATCGTTTGTTATATAATTATTTGTATATATATATATGTGCGTGTGTGTGTGTGTGTGTGTGTGTGTGTGTGTGTGTAA
>NC_068985.1:28519171-28520116 GCF_001194135.2 Octopus bimaculoides
ATATATATATATATATATATATGTATATAGATATATATACATACATGTGTGTGTATGAATATGTTATGTATAATGGTTACACACGCGCGCGCGCACACACACACACACACATGCGTACATACACATACAAATGCAAGCACTCATATATGATTTATGGATTTAGTGTATGTCGACTAGCGTAGAATTGAAAAGCAATCCTAGGCCGTCTCTTTAGTGCCGACCTGCTTTTAGAAACCCCACGCCACACAGGCGCAGACAAGATAGTCTGCTTCAAGACATCTAGACAGAGGAGTCCGCTAGGCTGGAAGTTGGAGGGCAAGCAGTATATTCCGCACAATGTCCTCTCATACCAGCCCTCTTCAGTGACACCTGCCTGCAAATATAGCGGATTCGACAGCTGGTAATTAAAGACAGGCATTGAGACGATTAGAGAGAGAGAGAGATAGGGGGTGGAGAAAGGAAGGATTGCGTGCATGTGTGTGTGAGAGGAAGAGAAAGGGAGAGGGAGAGGGAGAGAGAGAAGGGGAATTATTTATATATACGGTAATGGCAAGGGGGGGGGAGCAGGCAGAATCGTTAGAGCAACGGAAAATATGCTTCGCGCCATTTCTTCCGGCTCTTTACGTTTTGAGTACCAATGCTGCCAAAGTCGACTTTACCTTTCCTCTTTTCTGGGTCGATAAGGTAACGATCGGTCAAGTCCTGAGGGCGACGTAATCGACTTCCATCAAAATTGCCGACCCCATGTCGAAATTAGAAACAAATATATGTAGGCGCAGGAGTGGCTGTGTGGGAAGAAGCTTGCTTCCCAACCACATGGTTCCAGGTTCAGTTCCATTGTGTGGCAACTTGGGCAAGTGTCTGCCACTATAGCCACGGGCCGACCAAAGCCTTGTGAGTGGATTTGAGAGACGGAAACTGAAAGAAGCCCATCGTACATATATA
>NC_068985.1:28520295-28522804 GCF_001194135.2 Octopus bimaculoides
TGTGTGTGTGTGTGTGTGTATTTGTGTGCCTGTGTTTGTCCCCACGCCATCGCTTGACAGCCGATGTTGGCGAGTTTGCGTCCCTATAACTTATCGGTTCAGCAAAACAGACCGGTAGAATAAGTACTAGGCTTACAAAGAATAAATCCCGGGGTCGATTTGTTCGATTAAATGCGGTGCTCTAGCATGGCCGCAGTCAACAGACTGAAAAAATAAAAGAAATAAAAGGAAAAAATAATGGTGGTGGTGGTGTGGGGGGGTTGCAGTGGTCAACGTCGTGGTGGTGTGTCTCCGTCGTTTATCGATGAAAGATCAATTATTCGAACTTTCTGTTCCTGAGTTTATGTGTAAATGGCTGTGTATTCCGCAGTATTGTTAAGGTAATTTCTCTGACAGAATCAGGGTGGATGTATGAAGAAAGTTGTACTAATCCTAATTTTCCATTCACTAAGGAAGGAAGGATCGACCCGAGTATATACAAATGCCACTCGTTACGATGAAACCCAGGATCTCGTGGTTGCGAAGCAAACGTCACCATTTCGCCGTACTTCAGTTTTGTATGTATGTATGTATGTATGTATGTATGAATGTATCTATCTATCTAGCTAGCTACATACATACATACATACATACATACATACATACATACATACATACATACATACATACATATATATCCTTTCTACTATAGGTAGAAGGACATACGCCATAGAAACCGGGCCCATGAGCCTGGTTAGGCTTTAAAAGGGCGCAAAAAATAATACATATAAATATATATATGCACACACACTCATGCACACACACACACACACACACACACACACACACACACACACACACACACACACACACGTATATGTGTGTGTGTGTATAAAGTATGAAGAGGGTAGATGATCAGATAGACAGGCAGAGAGCCAAGTAGACTAATAGATAGGTAATATGGGAAGAGATATGACGACTTAGAAAGCTTTAGATATGAAGAAAGAGGAGATTGATAATGAAAGGGTGGGAGAGTTGCGCAGACGCAAGAGGTAAAGAAAGAAGAAAAGAACAACAGTGAGACGGCGGGAAAAGAAAGACGGAAAGTAAGGAAAGAAGAAGGAAGGAAGGAAAGAAGGAAGGAAGGAAGGAAGGAAGGAAGGAAGGAAGTGGGGGAAGAAGGTAGAAAGGGTATTTGTATGTATGTGAACTGAATGACAGAACAATTTAACAAAGCGACTATGAAAAACTGGGAAAGACAGTGTGGTATCTATGTAGCTATCAATATCTAGCTATCAATATCTAGCTATCTATATCTAGCTATCTACACACACACACACACACACACACATATATATATACCTATGTGTATACAGAAAGAGGTAGTGAGGTAGAGAAAGAGAGTAAAGAAGCTCGACTGTTAACAAAGAAATGTATGGAGCGAGTCGGTAACTTAACAATGGCAGGCGATAACGTGAAGGTACGCGTTAAAACCACAGCAAGCTGGTTCTGCCACGTGCCACAGGCCTACAGGCAGGACGTCGTAACGGTAACAATGCCACGTGTGAGATCAGCCTTTACCTGTGTATATAAATGTATGGGTGTGTGTGCATGTGTGCGTCAGAGATAGAGGGTCAGAGATGTGGAGACAGATAGAGAGATAGAGAGATAGATAGAGAGTGACCAAGAGAGTGAGAGAGAGCTTACTCTATGTAACGCTTATTTTGCCGATGCAAGCGTTTTTCTTGCTTTGACAGATTTATTGACTCTCTTTTTCTCTCCCCACCCTTTGTCGCCCTCCACAACTCTCTCTCTCCCTCTCCCTCTCTCCCTCTCCCTCTCTCTCTCCCTCTCTCTCTCTCTCTTTTTCCCTCTCCCTCTCTCTCCCTCCCTCTCTCTCTCTCTTGTTCTCTGTTGAGGACGGGCTGCGTAATTACGAATGTATATATTGCAAGCATGTATTAGTTTCCTAGTCGTGAATGGCAACGGCTTGCAGAAGTAAAAACACTTAATACCTTTAGAGAACAAAGGAAGTTTCCATCCCCTAAACCAGCTGGTTTTTGATTAATCATCCAGGTCAAACAGTTATTGCGCTCTTCTTTTCTCTCTTCTCCCCTTATTTTATTATTATTAATATTCTTTTGTCGCTTTTCTTTCTCTCGTTTTGTTATCCTGTAACCACCGTCACACACGCACGCAAACACAACCACATATATATATATATATATGTATTTCTGAAGAACTTGTTGAATGGTCGCGTGGCTGATAGCAGGTGGCCACCTGCTATTACACACCCAAGTAATCCCACCTCAGGTTGGATTAATTGCGGATCTTAATGTCTATTTTTTCTATAGGCGGAGGCAAGAAACTCGCTCTGCAATCACGTGGTTTTGGTTTCAGTCCCACTGCGTGGAACCTTGAGCAAGTGTCTTCTACTATAGCCCCGAGCCGTCTTATATCCTGCGAGTAAACTTGGTAGATAGAAGCAGTGCGGAAGGTATTTATGCGTATGCAAACGAGCGTGTGTCTG
>NC_068985.1:28523481-28524430 GCF_001194135.2 Octopus bimaculoides
GTGTGTGTGTGTGTGTGTGTGTGTGTGTGTGTGTGTGTGTGTGTGCGTGCGTGCATCACTTTTGTATTTGCTTTACAAGAATCTTGATGAGAAATCGTGTGTTAAAACAGATGTTAGAAACGTAATTTTCCTAAGAAAGCAAACACATCATCATAAGGGATAGAAGCGAAATAGAACCAGCGCGCGTGAATTTATTGGGACAAAAAATGATCCTCCTATCAAACAACCTACATACAAATACATACACATTTACGCGCGTCGCTGTATGTTTGTGTGGACATATACATATGTGCATATTATTATGCATTGCGAGATAGTCGCTCCAGTATTCAGTTTGTTGAATATATAAACAGAGTGGCTGCTTATCTAACGTTTCTCTGGGACTGGTCAAATGATGTCGATACCCTTATGAGTACCCCATAAGGTTCGAAACTTGACTGAGGCCGTTTATTTTTTCTTTCAATATACGTAGAAATAGTTAAATTTCTACATTTGCATAATGTTCCACGCAGTGTTACTGAAACAGGAACAATGTGGTTGGGAAACAGGCTTCTTAGCACACAGTCAAACCTGCGCCTATGGTATGAGATAGATAAAATTATTACACACATGGATCATTGTTGTTGGCACTCCGTCGCTTACGACGTCGAGGGTTCCAATTGATCCGATCAACGGAACAGTCTACTCGTGAAATTAACGTGCAAGTGGCTGAGCACTCCACAGACACGTGTACCCTTAACGTAGTTCTCGGGGAGATTCAGCGTGACACAGTGTGACAAGGCTGACCCCTTTGAATTACAGGCACAATAGAAACAAGAAGTAAGAGTGAGAGATAGTTGTGGTGAAAGAGTACAGCAGGGTTCGCCACCCTCTCTTGCCGGAGCCTCGTGGAGCTTTAGGTGTTTTCGCTCAATAAACACTCACAACGCCCGGTCTGAGAATCGAAACC
>NC_068985.1:28525471-28529873 GCF_001194135.2 Octopus bimaculoides
TATATATATATATATATATATATATAGGGAGAGAGAGAGAGAGAGAGAGAGAGAGAGAGACATCTACATGCATACATTTATACATACATATCAATGACTGTATATATCATATCTAAACTCTGATATATTCCGAACACAGAACCATGTGGTTGAGAACAAATTTCTCAACAAAGCCACACCTGTATGTATGTATATATTATATTATATGTGTACGTGTGTGAGTATATATCCCTGTAATTGCTACGTGATGAAAGAAAACGAAAAATTTAAAAAATACAAACCCTTAAAATTTTAAATTGCGAGAATTTGGAATATGTAAACTGTTAAGGTTGTCTGCAATAAATGGTGCGTTAGGGACTGTGAATAATGATTATACAAATGGTCGAAGGAGATTAGAACGGAATGTCCTGTAGAACTTCTACATAAAGTTTGCCTCTTAGGAAGGATTAAGATTATTAGAAGGATTTTGAGCACTTGAAAGAGTATTGAAAGCTTGTGGGTATCTAAGGTTATATATAACCTCGCTACCCACATGAATTCTACCAGGAGTAAGACCAATCTTGAATCAAATCGAATAATAATAATAATAATAATAATAATAATAATAATAATAATAATAATAATAATAATAATAATAATAATTGAGAAAGAGAGCAAACGATGCTGGATCATAGATATAGCATGCCCAGCAGAGAACAAGGTATGCGATAAGGAAAAAAGAAAAGTCGATAGATATAAAAGGTTAGCTTTGGAGGCTAAGCAGTTGTGGTTGCTGGAAAATGTGGTAGTAGTACCAATAATTGTCGGAGCACTGGGAACAGTGAATAAAAATCTTGAGAAGTACATGGAACAAATAGGGTCTGCAATAAGGGTGGAGCACTTTCAGAAAACAACACTGCTTGGAACCTCTCGAATACGCCGGTTGGTGCTCGAAAAATAAGGAATGTTACCTCAGTTTACTGGTAGTGAACAGCTGACACCGAAGTATATCTCCAGCGTTAGAAGCTGTGCAAAGTCAATAACATAATAATAATAATAATAATAATAATAATAATAATGATAATGATAATGATAATGATAATAATAATAATAATAATAATAATAATAATGATGATGATAATAATAATAATGGACACTTTGCATCAAGTATGGACTTGACAGAGCAAAAAATTGGTACGACTACAAACCTGAAGGCATCGTCGAAAATCGAAATGCAAAGATCCTGTGGGATTTTGTGATTCAGTGTGACCATGAGATGGAGAATAGGAAACCGGACATAGTCTTAATTGAGAAAGAAAACAAACTATGCTGGATCATAGATATATCATGCCCAGCTGACAACCAGGTATGCGATAAGGAAGAAAGAAAAGTTGAGACATATGACAAGTTAGCTTGGGAAGTTAAGCAGTTGTGGTCGATGAAAAAGGTAGCTGTAGTACCAATAATTGTCGAAGCCCTGGGAACAGTGAGCAAAAATCTCGAGAAGTACCTGAAACAAATAGGGGCTGCAATAAGTGTGGAACGCTTGCAGAAAACAGCACTGCTTGGAACCGCTCGAATACTCCGCTCGAATACTTCCTAAGTGTAAAGCAAGCAATTTTTAAGAAGTGGAATAGTATATTACATCGGCTGGTACATTATATTATCAACACTATAAAGAATAAATATCGTCGGACATATTTTCGTCGTTCTAAAGAATCTCCGAACCACTATATTGATGATGATGATGATGATGATGATGATGATGATGATGATGATGATGATGATGATGATGATGATGATGATGATGATGATGATGGTGGTGGTGGTGGTGTCGACGACGACGACGACCACGAATTTCTTCATTTCGCAGAAATTGATATAAAAACGCTATAGAAATTTAGCATTGAGACAATCACCAGATAACACGTAATATGTCTAATATTTTTATCTTCAACAACATTTTACATACATACTGACGTAACAATATTAACTCTTTGTCATGTTGTGTAGAAGTGAGCTTAATAGTTAAGGCCATTAATACAGCGACATAAAATATCAGTTGAATTAAAAACATTATAGCAATTAAGGAATGTGTCTAGAATTCCATTTCTAATTGACACAACTGAAGTGATACACAAACATTTTTCTGCATACAGATCATCCACATAAATGGACGCATGCGTGTTCTAGAAAACAGCAATTCTAAGATCTCTAAGTAGTGTTTCATTATACTCGCATATTGTTTCTTAAACTTGAACACATTCATTAAACTTCTATATCTTTCTTAACATTGAGCAGTTTTATGTGACCAAAAAAAAAAAAAAAGAGAATGATTTCACTAGTTGGAGCTCTATTAAAACCTCATCGGCGATTGATATGACAAGTTTCATGTTAACTCATTAACGATAGATTTCCTATTCCTGGTCACGACCAATAGCTTTTAAATGTGTATTTACTAAAAGCACACACATTGCCTTATAAGTTTGACTTATATTTTACTTATTTTGTCGCTGATATTTATGTTTCTTTTGTGTGCTTATTTCATTTACTTATTTACATTTTAATTATTCATTTATGTATTGTTTTAATCATTTCAACAGCTCTAAAATACATACATGTATATATTTATATATCTTTTGAAAACAGCCTTTTGCGCAATCGTCAACGTCGATAGACCGTCGTATAAATTGCTTTGCATTCCGAGTCACCTGTTAAATTCTACTTGGCTTTTACGCACTTAGGAGATAGATAAAACAAAGAGCATACACACACGCACGCACGCACACACACACACACACACACACACACACATACACACACACACACACACACACACACACACACACACACACACACACACACACACACACACACACACATATATATATATATATAGATAAGGGAAACAAGTCCCTTGCAGTGAACTTCCGGCCGATCTTGCTCACCTCTCACATCATCAAGATATTTGAGAGAGTGGTGAGATCACAGATAACCCACTTTCTTGAAAGCAATAGACTGCTGAACCCCAACCAACACGGCTTCCGTAATGGAAGGAACTGCGTAACGCAGCTCCTGCATCACCTTGATGACATTTTGAGAACCTTGGGAGAGGGCTCGAATACTGATGTTATCTACCTTGATTTCAGCAAGGCTTTGACAGGATGGATCATAAGATCCTCTTGAAAAATTTATCCAGCATCGGTGTCTCTGGAAAGTTACTAGAATGGATCAAGTGTTCCCTGACTGGCTGAACCCAACAAGTTGTAGTCGAAGGAGTAAAATCAAGCCCAGCTACAGTCAGTAGTGGTGTTCCACCAGGCACTGTGATGCGCCCACTTTTTATCATCTACATCAATGACATTACTGACATCATCAAGCACAGTAACATACGAATCATTGCAGATGATTCCAGGATCCAGAAGGTCATCAATGAAGTGCGTAACCGGGCATGCCTTCAGTCAGATCTACAGGCTGTCATCCAATGGGCAGAAAAGAATAATATGCAGCTGAACGAGACAAATTTGAGGATACTTTGAAACTTCATACTCCTTTCCTTCAGGTGAAACTCTCACAACATCCAACAACATCACATAAGCAGCAACGTTGACATGGCTCGCAGAATGTGTTCCTGGATTCTCAGAGCTTTCCAGACGAGAGATATCCACACCATTATTCTTCTCTTCTCCACTTTTGCCCGACCCCCACCTTGAATATTGTTGTTCACTGTGGTCTCCCCACACGAAACAAAGTATCATGAAAATTGAAGCACCTCAAAGGTCACTTACAAAAAAGATAAATGGCATCACAGGCCTTGACTATTGGGGTCGACTAGAAAAGCTCAAGCTTTATTCTCTCCAACGCTGCCGGGAGCACTACATCATCTGCATGATGTGGAAAATATTCCATCAGCATTGCCCAAATGATGTTGGCATCGTCTTTAAGATACACCCAAGACTTGGGCCCTGTGCTATCTACCCACAACATAAATCATACTTGCATCACATAACAATACGGCACATTATTTCACCTCAATTGGACACGGTCTCTTTAACATTACACCAAAACATATTAAAGCAGAGACAGACCCCAATAAAGTTCAAGAAGTCTTTGGCCACATTCCTTCAAAAAATCCCGGCTAAACCTCCTATACTCGAATATGTCTCCGTAAACAATAACTGTCTACTCGAGTGAGTCATGTTGTCCGATTCCTGATTTGAATGACTTTGTCAAGTGGTGCTATTACGTTAGACATGGCCTGGGCCAATAATGGCCGAAACCTATCAATTTATCAAAGTTTATATACATACATACGTGCATATATATATATATATATATATATATATACATGCACGTATGTATATATACGTGCATACATATATACACGTATATATACATGTATATATACGTGTACACGTATATA
>NC_068985.1:28530091-28530327 GCF_001194135.2 Octopus bimaculoides
ATAAATATATGTATATATACACATATAATTACATATATGTATGTGTGTGTGTGTGTTTAGGGTTAGGGTTAGGAGGAGGATGGAATCTCCCATCTAAGACGGCGTATAAGTTTCTAGCAAAATTTGATGCAGATTCTCTACTCAACTTTCTATGTCATATTCAATGCGACGATCACAACGTGTGATGAAGTGTTTTGCCCAAGAACACAGTGCACCACACGGTCTTGGTAAGAAAG
>NC_068985.1:28531026-28534540 GCF_001194135.2 Octopus bimaculoides
GAGAGCGAGAGAGTGAAAGATACACACATATACGCACACACAGAGACACACTCTATTCTGCAGCATATAGTTGAAAGGTACACACCAATTACATCGATCTCAATGATTTGATTTGTATATTATCTTATCAGACACAGATGGAATGCAGAACGGTCTTCGTTGGTGAGATTTGAGCTCAGAACTTACAGATTCAGAATAATCGACACAAGGTTATATTTTCGATGTTCAATCAACAATTGGTAGAGAAAGAAAGATGGAATGAGACAGAGGAAAAGCAAGTTTGGTCATAGCCACATTGGAACCAGTGAGAGATGGAGAGAAGGTAGGGAATGGGAGAGGGGGAGGGAGAGAGATGGAGTGAGAAGAAGCAGGTGGAGGAGTAGGAGCAGGAGAAGGAGAAGGTGCAAGAGGAGTAGGAGGAGGAGTAGGAGGAGGAGTAGGAGGAGGAGTAGGAGGAGGAGTAGGAGGAGGAGTAGGGGGAGGAGTAGGAGGAGGAGTAGGAGGAGGAGTAGGTGCATGAAGAGGGGGACGAGGGGGGAGGAGGTGGAGGAGAAGGAGGAGGAGAAGGAGAGGAGAAGGAGAGGAGAAGGAGGAGGAGAAGGAGGAGGAGTGGGTGAAGGAGAAGGAGGAGAAGAAGTGAGAGTAAGTGGGCGACAAAAAGTTGTCTGGTTAAGAATTTGCTTCTCAATAACCTTCTTTGGACTTCGATCCCACTGTGCGACACATTGCGTAGCAACCGTGGTGAGTGGTGTCTTGCGAGAGAGGAACTGCTCATCCAGAAACTGAGAAGAAACATCTGGGACACACATGTATGAGTTTGGGTGAGCATAAGTGCGTGCGCGCGCAAGTGTGTGTGTGTACGCGTGTTTATGTAAACTAGCATAAATGAGATGAGGTGAATGAGAGACAGACAGTTATGTAACGTGAGAGATTATATCAGGTAGACAAAAAACGCAAAAGGCTGCAGACAAAATGCCAAACCCCACCACACACGTACACACACACACAGTCACAAAAAAATATTTAGCACAAAATATTGGGCAAAATGAATTTTATACTGAAAAAAAACAGTAAAGGAAGCTTACGAACCACATGATTCCGAGTTTAGTCCCACTGCGTGGCAACTTGGGCAAGTGTCTTCTACTATGGCCTCGGGCCGACCAAAGCCTTGTGAGTGAATTTGGTAGACGGAAACTGAAAGAAGCCCGTCGTATATACATGTGTATATATATGTAAGTGTGTGTATATGTTTGTGTGTCTGTGTTTGTCACCCCAACATCGCTTGACAACCGATGCTGGTGTGTTTACGTCTCCGTAACTTAGTGATTCGGCAAAACAGACCGATAGAATAAGTACTAGGCTTACAAAGAATAAGTCCTGGGGTCGATTTACTCAAATGACTGAAACAAGTAAAAGAATAGTGAGATAATTAAAATATTCATATCTTATTAAAGTACATGTTGTGTTAGAGCTCAGAATAAACACAGAATACTGCATTATTGCTATGAGAGGTTCTCTCGTATGGCCACGTGGTGCCTATATAAACACACGTTTATATTGTTGATAGGCAATAATCGGCTGCTGCGGCCGTCGGAACTGCCAGACATTGAGTTGTAAATTATGTATGTTACCGAAAGTGTCAATAAATTGTAGTCTCTGGATAGTGTCCTCTACTTTCATTTGTATATTTGTTCTGCACCGGTTCATGGAAACTCCTTTGTCGTTCTTGTTGATAGAAATACAATGAATGTTCCATTGAAATCTTTCCAAAAGATTAAATAAAATTACCATACAGGATGAGAGAGAAAGAGTGAGGGAGAGGGAGACAGAGCCAGAAAGATAGACAGACAGACACTCAGACAGAGGTGGAAAGGGTGATCGGAAGATCGGGAAGGCAAGAAAGGGTAAGAGCAAACATTATAATATACTACAAAAGAAACGTAATATTATATTAATTTTATATGTGATCAATAAGTATCCGGACTATTGCCATAATAACGAAGCTAAAGCATGCAGAATAAAGCTGCTTGGCACAGATTGACCTTCAATTCTGCTGTGTATGTGCACTAAATTTTAATGTTCTAGCTCACTTCTGATGTTTACAGCAGTGCTTAGAAGGAAGGTGTGTAGCGTGTGATAGTTGCATTGAATATGACATAGAAAGTTGAGTAGAGAATCTGCATCAAATTTTGTCAAAAGCCTGGCGATATCTGTTCAGAGGCCTACGCAAAGTTTTCAAAATGTTTTCATCTTTCTTGACGCAATCAAGAACTTGTGCAACTGAAACCCGAGTGTCTTTTTGGTCAGCTGAAAGCAGTGTTGGCACAAAGTTAGCATACACGCGTCTCATACCCAAATCTTCAGCGATAATGGACTGAACTGAACCGTAACTAAACTACACATCCTCTGATAATTCACGGATGGTGATTCGACAAATTTCCCTCACAGCTGCACGCACGCCTGCGATATGTTTTCTCAGTTCTGATGGTTGCAGGTCTCCCAGAACGTTCCTCAATATCGACACTTTTTCGGCCATCTTGGAAATGTCTGAACCACTCGTACACTCTTGTGCGGCTCATACACTCCTCTCCATACACTTTCTGCAACTTTGCATAGGCCTCTGAGCAGGTATTACCATGACAACTTTCTTTGTCATGGTCAATGCGACAATCACACGTGACACACCTTCCTTCCAAGCACTGCTATAAACAGCGGAAGCGAGCTAGAAAGTTGAAACTTAGTGCGCATACTCAGCAGCGATCAAGGTCAATCTTTGCCAAGCGGTTTTACTCTGCGTGCAATAGCTTCGTTACTATAGCAACAGTCTGGATATACTTATTGCTCAGACCTTATATATATATGTATATGTGCATGTATACACACATACATATATCTGTCTTCCTCTATCTTTCTATCTATCCCTCTATCTACCTATCTATCTTTCTTCTTACCCATCTCCCCCTCTCGCTCTGCTTCTTTCTGTTATTCTAACTTCTACTTTACTGCAATACATTCCTGTGTCTTCCTCCTTGTTCCACTTCCTCCCTCCACCATCCTCTCTGCTCTCGTGTGACCTTTAGCCAACTTTCTTTTCACTCCAGCCGCTGTGAAGGCAAGACGAACTACTAGCGTTCTACATCAGATTCGCGTTTGGCTGTACAACTTTTTTATGTTGTTTTCACGGTCGAATTTTTCCTGTCTTGCTTTACGTTTGCCACCTTGGAATTCTCTGTTTAGTGGGTTGATCCACTACTCAGGAAGAGACTATTCTAGAGTACGTTCTGCCTTATCTTCGAAACGTCTAGTTAGAATAGAGGCAGCTGATGAATAATTCCAAGTGGCTTTCTGTTTTCCTATGTGTTCGTTCCGTTGTCTGTAGTTCATTGTTCTAACGTCCTGTACCCTGATATGCATCTATATACACATGTAGATGTAAGTATATACATATATGTGTGTATACATGCATATATATTCTTTGTATTATTATTATTATTATATATATATATATATATAT
>NC_068985.1:28535897-28536980 GCF_001194135.2 Octopus bimaculoides
GGTAATGATGATGATTATGAAGACAATGATCAAGACGTCGCCGCCGCTGCCGCCGACGACGACGACAACGAATGATGATGATGATGATGATGATGATGATGATGATGATGATGATAACGATGATGACGATGATGATGTTTGACTCAGAGCTTTAGTTTTCGAGAGGTCTATCGTCGTTTGTATCGACCCAAACATTTAATGAGAACGAACGGAAAAGAAAAAGAAAAAGAAAAAGAAAATGAAAACCAGAAGCAAACAGTAAAAATAACAAAAACAAAACAAAAACAAAACAAAAACAGTAAAACAAACAACGCAATCGTATTAAAAGATGTAGAGTAAAGTCCGGAATCTGAAAGAGGAAACTGTTGAAAGTGTAACTGTGTGTGTGTGTGTGTGTGTGTGTGTTCGTTTCGCGCGTAGCGTCTGCTGCGACAATTAATGAAAGTTAGCTGCACCACTACGACGACGACGACAACGCCTATGTCGAAGGCGGCAAAAGTAAGAATAATAACTTCTCGCATAACAATATTTCATCCACTTCGACCTGCTAGAAATAGCAGCCAAAATATCACCTTCCATCAAATCTCTATCTGTCTATATAATGTCTAAAAGCGAGGAAAACACGTTCTGTGTCATAGTCCTATATCTTTTATCGTTTAACTTTCATTTGTTCCAGTCATTTGACTGCGGCCATGCTGGGGCAACGCCTGGAAGGGCTTTTAGTCGAAGAAATCAACCCCAGGAACTTCTTTTTTTTTTTAAAGTTTGGCATTTATTCTATCGGAGTCTTTTTGCCGAACCGCTATGTTACGGTGACGTAAACACACCAACATCGGTTGTCAAGCGATGGTGGGAGGACAAACACAGATACACACACACACATATATACGACGGGCTTCTTTTAGTTTCCATCTACCAAATCCATTCACAAGGCTTTGGTCGGCCCAAGGCTAAAGTAGAAGGCACTTGCCCAAGGTGCCACGCAGTGAAACTGAAACCGGAACCATGTGGTTGGTAAGCAAGCTGTTTATCATACAGCCACTCCTGCGCCTACATTATATATATATATATATATATATATAT
>NC_068985.1:28538013-28538951 GCF_001194135.2 Octopus bimaculoides
TATATATATATATACGACGGGCTTCTTTCAGTTTCCGTCTACCAAATCCACTCACAAGGCTTTGGTCGGTCTGAGGCTATAGTAGAAGACACTTGCCCAAGGTGCCACGCAGTGGGGCTGAACCCGGAACTATGTGGTTCGGAAGCAAACTTTTTACCACACAGCTCAAGACAAAAAAAAAATAATGGAATGGTCACATTTGGAACGCATTTGATCATTGCTATGTGCTTGGTAATGGTTTACCTGTGACTAAGCGAAAACAAACCACATCTTCTACTAATGACAACATTAGCGCAGCCTGGTCAGTTAACCTGCTAAAAATAACAGCTAAATTTCATTTTTTTTTTTCTGAACTGTTTCTGGATATAACGTACGGGGAAGCTTTTGCTTCGAATTTTGGCAGAGGGCCAGCACATTCGGAGCAATGGGTAAGCCGATTATATTGACCCATTGTTCAACAGGTACTTATTTAATCGACCTTGAGAGGATAAAGGGCAAAATTGACACAGGCAGCGTTTTGAACTCAGAACGTGAAATCGGAACAAATGCTGCTAAGTAATTTTTCCGGCGCAGTAACGATTCTACCAACTCACCACCTTGATTTGATCATATAGTTATATATATTGAAAGCTACTTGTTGTGATAACAATTACCGGATGAGGACATTAAACAGAAAATATAGTTGCTTACCGATCATAATTGGAATTGATTACAATAAATGTTTCTAATTTAGGCACAAGGCCAGCATGTTTGAGAGCAAGAGATTTGTCGATACTATTCATACTAATATATGACTGTTGATTTATTGATCCTGGCGGGATGAAAGGTAAAGGTGACTTCGGCGGGATTCGAACTCAGAAGTTCAAAGATTAAAGACCCGGAAGAAATACCACAGAATTTCTCTCTCTCTCTCTCTCTCTCTCTCTCTCTCTCTCTCT
>NC_068985.1:28538961-28540065 GCF_001194135.2 Octopus bimaculoides
CTCTCTCTCTCTCTCTCTCTCTCTCCCTCTCTCTCTCTCTCTATCTCTCTTTAAATCTCTCTCTCTCTCTCTCCCTCTCTCTTTCTCTCTGACTCACTCATTGTTTCTGGCTCTTCCACTCTCAATCTCTGCTTGACTCTCTCTCTCTCTATCTATCTATCTATCTCTCTCTGGCTCACTTATTCTCTCACTAGCTCTTTCTCTATTTCTCTCTGTCTGACTCTCTCTCTCTCTCTCTCTCTAGCTCTTTCTCTCTGACTCTTTCTTTCTCTCTGACTCACTCATTCTCTCTGGCTCTCCCTCTCTCTCTCCCTAGCGCTCTCTCTCTAGCTCCCCTTCTCTTTATTTCTCTTTGTCTAACTCTTTTTCTTTCTCTAGCTCTCTTTCTAACTCTCTCTCTCTCACTCTCTCTCTCTCTCTCACTCTCTAGCTCTCTCTCTCTAAGTCTCTCTCTCAGACTCACGCATTCGCTCTCTGGCCCTCCCTCTCTCAATCTATCTCTGTCTCTCTCACTCCTTCACTCTTTCTGCCCGCCCCTTCTCTCCCTTCACCCTCTCTCTCTATTTCTCTCTCTCTCTCTCTCTCTCTCTCTCTCTCTCTCTCTCTCTAACTCTGATAACTCTGCCAGCTCACCACATTTGGAGACCCGCTAATTATAACAATTGTAACAATAACCGTTTGATGACTTTTTGTCCGTGAGCACAAGATCGGCCCCCATCGTACAAGAAAGCGAAAGTACAAGGATTGTTGGGGCGGTCAATACAAACAACAACTGCTACTCCTCCTCCTCCTCCTCCTACTATTACTACTACTACTACTACTACTACTACTACTACTACTACTACTACTACTACTACTACTACTACTATCTCTGCTGTTACGTCGACGACGACAAATTTTTACAACTACTATGGCGGCGGCACAATGAACTCACAGTGACAATGACAACATAAGCGATAACAGCAGCTAAAGCAATCAGCCAATGACAACAATGAGTAGGGCAGGTAACACAGGTGTAGCAAGGCTTGTTGTGTTTAGATCTGAGGACTGAAACTAATAATTGACCGGCGGAAATTGTGGAATAATTGGTGTCTTGATGTTGTT
>NC_068985.1:28541217-28543927 GCF_001194135.2 Octopus bimaculoides
ATATATATATATATATATATATATATATATAAGTTTGTGTGAGTGTGTACCTCTGTGTGTGTTTGTCTTTGTGCCTGTGTCTTTGTGTCTGTGAGTGGATTTCTTAGACGGAAACTGAAAAAAGCTCGTCATATATATATAAGTGCGTGTGTGTGTGTGTGTGTGTGTGTGTGTGTGTGTTTTCTTTTTGTCTGTGTTTATCCTCCACACCACTTGACAACCGGTGCTGGTGTGTTTACGTCCGACAGAATAAGTTCTAAGCTTAAAACGAAAGTACTGGGTCGATTTGTTCGACTTAAAATTCTTTAGAGTAATGCTCCAGCATGACTGCAGTCAAGTGACTAAAGCAATCATAGCATAAATCATATTATATAGACAGACAGACAGATAGATAGATAGATAGATAGATAGATAGATAGATAGATAGATAGATAGATAGACAGACAGACAGACAGATAAATAGATAAATAGATGCACTCGTACTTATAGATAACATGTAAACCGCGTAAACAAACAGATATACAAAGCACTCACGCAGAGAAGCATTTACACACACACACACACACACACACACACACACACACACACAAATAGCGAAGTAAGGGTGCCTCTACGTGATTGTAGAAATAGCAGTCAACTCTCGCCGAATAGTCTGAGATAGGAAGGACACTTCAGATGATATAGTTCTGGTTATAGAAAAGGGCGTGAGGGTCAAGTTTGGAAAGTCTTTGATCATAGATTCGATCGACTAGAGCTGACAGGTGGGCTAAAAAAAACAACAAAGCAAACATTATATAAAGTAATATGTAAGCATCCATAAACAGAAAGTACACACACACACACACACACACACACACACACACACATGTCAATACTTCTCATACTCGAAAAAGCTTGCAGTGACACTCACTGATCTCATAACGGGACACAATACACGCAGTTGGTAACATTTCGTAGAGACTTACATAAACGTACATGCGTACTCATACACACAAAGAGACACAAGCACACGTTCACATACACAATTATTATATACACTCAGGTACACATAACACACGTAAATGCAAGCATATACATGTATGGACGCTCACATATACGCATCCATAGTTGTACGTACATACAATAGAATTAATGACAATATCATATCGACCGACAGCAAAACAAGGACAAAACACACGGTGAAACACAAACACACATATGCACGTTGAGATGCAATTACATATTGCTCTTAATCAATATACACTCACACATGCACTCACATACACATATAAGTATGTATGTATGTAGATAGATAGATAGATAGATAGATGATAGATAGATAGATAGATAAAGTAGATAGATAGATGGATGGATGGATAGATAGATAGAGTAGATAGATAGATGGATGGATAGACAGACAGAAGACAGACAGACAGATAAATAAATAGATAGATAGATAGATAGATAGATAGATAGATAGATAGATAGATAGATAGATAGATAGATAGATAGATAGACTGATCGAATGATAAATCTACATGCAAAATAAAATAATAGTATGTATGCGTATATATAAATATATATACGCATACATATATCTATCTTCAACTTCCAATATTTACATAAATACACACACACACACATACATATATATTTAAAGTACACAAAAAAACACACACACACACACACACACTCACGCACACACATGAACAAGTCATATAGCTGTCCTTTCCAATCAATCATACAATCGCACAGAGGCTCGCATACAACAGAACGAACCTTTCCAACAAACAGTGACAGCAGACACATACAGACATTGACAGACCTTCACAGACTCACACGGAGACAAGCGCGCGCACACACACATACACATACGCAGACACACCGACTAACACCTTTATACTCCCCCTCTAACTCTCTCATAAACACACAAACACACACACACACACATACACACACATTCGCATGCTAACCCTTACCCTAACCCTAACACCCTATACGTTCATGCATAGTACAACCACACCGACATAGTCAGCTCTCTGTAAGCGCATCGGATGTATTACAAACTACCTATTGCAGGCAGCTCTCGAATCTTTCCTACACGTGGGACACAGGTAAGATTCATACTTTCCATATACTCCATTTAATACGATCAAGAAAATATTTTTTATTGTAGAACTGCCTTCCATATTTTCATTACATATTCTCTTTACAGTTTTCCAGTGTCTCAACTCTATCGTTCTTGTATGTGTTTGTATGTTTGTTTCTATGTGTGTGTGTGTGTGTGTGTGTGTGTGTGTGTGTGTGTGTGTGTGTGTGCACGTTTGGTCGTTTGTTTGTTGTGCGTGTATGTCTGTTTGTGTGTACGTATATTTCTTAGTGTTTGTGTGTGTATGTGTGTATGTGTGTGTGTTAACACCTGAGATATTACAATGTTGCTAATCAGAATTACGCGTCGCAGCAATTATAAGAAAACACATAAACACACACTCACACAGTAAACATAAACAAGTTGCGTATGCGTTCATAAATACATACATACATACATACATACACACATACATACGCATACATACATACATACATATATATATATATATATATATATATATTTATATATATATACATATATATATACACGTATGATATAAATATAAATATATATACATATATATATATAGATATACACGTATGATATAAATATAAATATATATACATAAATATATATATA
>NC_068985.1:28544636-28545201 GCF_001194135.2 Octopus bimaculoides
TATATATGTATGTAGGTATGCATGTATATATGTAAATATATACACATACATATATATATCCATATATCTGCATATATATATATATATATATATATATATACGCACATAGCACATACATCTATATTATACATACGTGTGTGTATAATGTATATCATTATAATGTCCTATATGTATTTGTTTCTTTCAATTTCACTTGTATTTTCTCGAAGGTTTTGATGCATACACACCTACCTACATACATACAGACAGACAGACATATAGATAGATAGTCATTAAAATATATCCACACGTATCCTTGTGTTATATACATGTCTGTGTATCTGTCTGTGTGTGTGTGTGTCAATATATGTAGGGTGTATGTTTATACACACAGACAGACATATGTCTGTATTATATATAGTGTATATATACACACAAGCATACACAAACATACATGTATATATATATATTATATATACATATATACATATGCACTCACACACACACACACACAGATAGATATATAGATAGATATATAGATAGATAGATAGATAGATAGATAGATAGATAGATAGATAGATAATCT
>NC_068985.1:28546832-28549165 GCF_001194135.2 Octopus bimaculoides
CATATACACGCCTTGATGGATACGCAATGTTAATTGTATTTTACGTCGGGGCCTGTTTGTCAAGCTGTGACGCCTTTTAAGCGCTTTTTTCGCATGTTCAGTTGAAACGAAACATTTTACGCACAAAAGAGATTCTCACATGGACTGTGGTCGTCAGCTGTTCCCTATAAGGTCTTCTATGAATGAATTGTTATATTTCATAAATTGAATTCACTTACAGAAGACTCCTTAGTAAAGCGCCAATTTCTTTTTATAACATTGTACACCTGTCGCGCTGTCTGTCTATCCGTCTCTCCCCCCCTCTCTCTCTCTCTCTCACACACACACACACACAAACACACACACAAACACACACACATACATATGTAAATATATATACATATATTCACACACACATATAGATAGATAGTTAGATAGATAGATAGATAGATAGATAGATAGATAGATAGATAGATAGATAAATGAATAAAGTCTATGTGAGTCGCTACTTAGAATTACTTGTTCTCTGTTTATAGAAGATCAAACTCAGCTTTGAATAAAGAGTTAGTGTGATAATCTCATACTAACAGTATTGAGTACATTTCTGCTCAGTTGTAATTCACACCTTGTGAAATCGAGATTTATAGATATACATATATCCATACAAACTCACTGAAACACACACACACATATACAAACAATTGTATATGTATATATGTATGTCCATATCAACTTCTCTCTCTCTCTCTTATATATATATATATATATACACACACACACACACACACACACACACACACACACACACACACACATATATATATGCATATATATATATATACATGTATGTATATATACATGTGTATATATGTTTATATATGCTTGTGTGTTTGGTTAAGTGTGCCTGCTTATGTGAATATTTCTCAACATTTATTGAAGTGAGTAACTTACTAATACAATGAGAGGTTAATGACAGAAACTGAACTAGTGAATTCGTTTTGAACACGAGCACACAATACCATACTACTGTAAAAATTAAAAAAATTAAAATACCGGCTCAGTATTGATATCTTTGGAATGGCCTATCTGAGCAAAATGTACGTACTGGTTACCTATATAAGTATAATACTATAAGAAAGAAATTTCTTGATTTAATTGGTTGAAATTGAAGTCAAATATAAATCATACATCCACGCGTAGACCAGCACTGAATATAGGTATCCTCAAATTGATCTGTCTGAGCGAAATAAATGCGCCGGTCACTCTTATAGTGACCAGCGCATAGTGAAGAGGTTTCTCTATTAAATTGGCTGAAATTGAAGCCAAATATAAATCATATACATGTACGCGTGGTGTAGGTTACCAAGTGATTTGAATGCTGAAGTAGTGAAGTCCAAGGTCAGCTCTGAAAATGAAACCAACAATCAAAAACGTTCTGACTGCGACAATCGCGCCCTCTACTTATCTTTTATATTGTTTCACTAAGACTTTTCGAATTATGACGTTCCTGAAATACAACAAATTCCCCCTGGACAGTCGTAGGCAATATTTCCCGACCGCATTCGGTTGCTATTTCTATTAGATTGAGTGACTAGGTAAAAATCTTCATCGCTGACTCGTCGTTATCAAGACGTTGTTCTTATAACTGTTCTTGTCCTAGTCCTCCCTGAATGCACAGATCTATAATCTATAATCAAATGTCAGTCAACTTTGTCCACTCTGACCTTTTCTCCGACAGAGCTCGTATAAACTAATTTATCCAATATGTCATGTTTACTTTTTAAGACGGTATTGCATATGATTTGAGATAGATTTTGCTACTGTTCAGCAGGTCGAGCAACGACGGAAGATCGAGTTACGAAATCCTTGTTATAACCATGAATGTTATATACAAATGCATAAGAACCTTTTGGTTCAGATCTGTGCCCCAAAATTTAATTCTACAGTTAAATCTTTAATCTATAATTGAATTTTTAATTTTTACGAATTCAGAGTGGGTAAATTTTATTTAATGTCTGGTTTATTCTTAACGCTGATACCATTTATTTTATAAGGACTCTAAGCGATTTTATTATTTTCAAACTGTGACGTTGGCGAAATTAGGTTTGCAGGCGAGCAACTCTCCACTCATGACGTACATGTTATTTCACAGACTCTTCATAGATATGTTGAGATGAGGGGTGAATTTCTTCATAGAAAATGCAAAGTTATCATTAGGTACGAGGAATTAACAAAGAAATGCTCTAAATTCAAAACAGTTTTTCTTTAGGTTAATCAACAATATATGTGTGTATTTACGGACAAGTCTGTATTTGTGTGCGTGCATGTGTGTGTGTGTATGTGTGTGTGCTCTC
>NC_068985.1:28549622-28551500 GCF_001194135.2 Octopus bimaculoides
GAGAGAGAGAGAGAGAGAGAGAGAGAGAGAGAGAGAGAGAGCGAGAGAGAGAGAGAGAGAGATAGCGAGAGAGAGAGAGAGAGAGATCAGTGCTTCTTTGGTCCTATATTTATCGACCCTGAAAGGATGAAAGATAAAGCTGACTTCGGTGGGTTTTGATCACAAAGCGGCGAAACAATTAATGCAACGAATTTGTTCGACACGTTGGTGATTGTCAATTGGGCGATTTTATGATATTTACAATGTTTTATGAAGCGGCTAATATTTTGCTGAGCTGTAAATAATAATTGTAAGTTCTGTCGCTGCCCAGTACATCTGAGCATCCTTAATGGATATATCAACTTAAATGTATGCTAGCATGCGAGTGTTGGTGACCATCACATTGAACTGGATATAATACTGAACATTTCGATTTAATACAAATGCAGGGGCAGTCAGATTGATGGAGTTGAACACTCAACAACTTACATTCACCGGTGATGGTGATGGTGAGGGATTTAGACACAAAGCTACAGGCTAAGAAAACGCGCTTCAATTACACAGTGTTTCTGTTGGATACAGTCATAAGCTATACAACCTTGTGTTACGCTAGGTTGAACAACAACAGTTTGTGCTGATGTTTAACATCGGAGCAGTCCTGGACAAGTAGACCTACGATCAAACATGTATCACCTAAAACCATTGCCTCGCTCTTTGTGTGTGTGAGTGTGTGTTTTTCGTGCTTTCTCCTCAGAGATAGTACATTAAAGACCGTGTTTTTCAGTATATACGACAGGGTACGATTTGAGAGGCATTTGATTGCTATATCTACCTACCGACCACGCAGTGGTTTTCTCATTGGCTTATTAAATATATTGATTTCAAATTTTGTCACAAGACCAGCAATTGCGAGGAAGGGTAAATTGATTACATCGATCCCAGTATTCAACTGGTACTTATTTTATCAACCCCAAAAGGATAAATGACTAACTCAACCTTGGCGGAATTTGAACTCAGAACGTGAAGACGAACGAAATTTCGCCTGGCGTGTTAACGATTCTGCCAGCTCACCGCCTTGGGTTTATAAAGCATATTGACCTTACATAATGCTCAAAGTTTGGAGACAGGAAGATTACGGGTTCTCGTTGCACTCTCTCTAAAATGTCATAAGACTCTTGTTCAAACTGACACTAGTTTAATTCTGTACTCGTATAAAATAACCGTGACTTTGACATCCAAGTAGTGACATGGTGACAAACAACATACTATGAACAGAAAACCATGTGAATAACTACAACTAAAAGCAATGTTCTTTTGAAAACTTGCAGCCAGCATTTTACAGCCTCTTTAGTTATTTCCTATTCCATTCATCAAACAAAATCAGTATTTTAAAGAATTCAGTCGTCAAATTCGAATAATTTCCTTTCTATAACAATAGATTCAATTAAATTATTGATTTATTTTATTGATACAAGAACATAAATTTGTTTGTGTTTTACGAAGTACAGAACGCAGAGGGTCTTTCACTGATAAACCCGGTAGAGGTAAAATGAACAAAATAAAGTAATAACCACAGCCAAATTTGAGTTAAGTACATGCAGGAATTCAACTGAAATAGTGGAAGACAACTATTGTGCGAAATTATCTCCAATGTATATATATATATGTGTGTGTGTGTGTGTGTGTGTGTGTGTGTGTGTGTGTGAGTGTGTGTGTGTGTGAATATATATATATAGATAGATAGATAGATAGATATATAGGGCAGGGAATCGTCAATTAGTAATAAAATTAATAATTAACAATTTTGCCGAGTAGCTCAGTATGAAAAAACCTTTATCGGTAAAACCATTTATAATCATAAATATACAGGGATTAGCAGCTCCTGCTAATCCCTGTATA
>NC_068985.1:28551842-28553400 GCF_001194135.2 Octopus bimaculoides
GAATTTGAACTCAGAAAGTAAAGACAGACGAAATACTGCTAAGCATTTCGTCCGGCGTGCTAACGATTCTGCCAGCTCACCACCTTTTTACTAACAAGTATTGGGTAATGCTTTAGTTTAATGGTAAATTGTTTTTATATATAACATGACATAAAACAAGTATCATTATATGCGAATGTGTAAGGCGTCGAGCTGTCGGAATCGTAAGCACGTCGGGCTTAATGCTTAGCGGTATTTCGTCTGTCTTTACGTTCTGAGTTCAAATTCCGCTGAGGTCAACTTTGCCTTTCATCCTTCCAGGTCGATAAAATAAGTACCATTTGAGCACTGAGGTTGATGTAATCCATTTACTGCCTTCTCCCGAAATTGCTGAATTTGTACCAAAATTTGAAAGGAATATATATGTGTATGTGCCTCATATGTATATGTGTGTCATATGAGTTTGTGTGTGTGTGTGTGTGTGTGTGTGTGTGTGTGAGCACACAAACATTGTCGTTTTGGGTTTTGCCCCCCATTATTTGCAAATATATTTGGCGTTTTGTTAGTCAGTATTTCAAACTTCACCCACGTCTCAGATCGCGGTCATGATTCACCAGGAACATTTCAGCAATTATATTGTTTGACACGAAGAATGACTAGTTCATTACTAATATATATATTATTGTTTGTTTATTCCCAACTTGGTTCCTTATCAAAATCTCATAAAGCTCAAACGCATATTAACCCTAACCATACTGTCGTGCATTATGGTTTTCTCCAATAAACCTTTTTTTCCAGATTGTGACCTATGGTCTAAAGAAAAGAATTATGGATCCTTATAAGATTTTTGAATGTCCTCACAACAAAATAGTAATTTGGAGATCCACATGAATATTTTAAGGGCTCCTGAAAAAATTTTGCTTTAGATGTATGTATTGGAATATATTACAAGAAACATCAAAGTTTCTTTTTTTAACATTAATCATAGTTCAAACTACACAAATTATTGCGTGGAACTATTCATAAATAGCATTCTATAAAGCTTATTTTTAAACATCGAATGGCCAGTGGTGGGTGAGGGGGTACCAGAATAAAATGATAATCAACAGGGGTCCATAGATTTTTTTAAATCGTTGAGAACCCCTGTATTAAACCTCTGTGGCATCACGAGCGACACATAAAGGCGTCTTTCGAAAAAGGAAGTGAGAATGGTGGTCGATCACCGGCTAATCTACCTGAAGAGCGGATAGTAGTTAGTACCATATGTGACGCATCCATCATCGTTGTCATACGAACGAGTATTATTTAAGTGAACTTGGCTGAATAAGAGAAAAATAGTCTCAGGCAAGTTATCAAGTCAGAATAGTGTGAATGTTAACTAACTGAATGATTAATAATTCTTGCTTAACTGTAAGTACAGTAAATAGGTAGCCTGCTGCTCTAATTTAATACAGTTTTTGCTCTGTTACAACAATTTTGTTACAGCAGTTTTGCTCTGTTACCTAGACTTATTATACTTTAATACAAAAATAACATACATATCTACGTGCATCCATATATATATATATATATATATATA
>NC_068985.1:28553584-28554817 GCF_001194135.2 Octopus bimaculoides
AAATAAGGATAAGATCGATATTTAAAATATTGATCTTATCAAGTGGTCAGCATGGGAATAAAAACCATCAAAGGTAGTAATTATTTAAAATTATAATACAGGGTATCAAGAGATACCACAGCGTGGTGGTATCTCTTGATACCCTGTATTATAATTTTAAATAATTTTATATATATATATATAGATAGATAGATAGATAGATAGATAGATAGATAGATAGATAGATATACATATATATATATACATACATAATACATACATGCATACATGCATACGCACAATTATATCTACAAATATGAATAGCTAATAAAAATAAATATATATAATAAATAAGATTTGTAGTATTTTTCTAAACACAGGATTTCACATTAAGAATCTTTCAAAACTAATGCATAAAAGTATATTTCTAGCATTCGCGACATATTTTCTAACTGTTTTACCGCTTTCTATATTGTAGAACAGTTCACTATCTTCTCTGTTTTTGATAGGAGAGGGATAGAATAATTATTTAGGGTTCAATGAAAGCAAAGGATGAAAGTTTGAATTCAGTTAAAGTTTAGTGTTTAATAATGTACGATGAGCAAGATTTAAACTTCCATCATCTGTAATAGCTTTTAATTCAAAACAGAGAGCAGAGATTCAAACAGAGGTATGGTTAAATAAGAAGAAATATATTTCTTTTGTCCCTTATCTATAGACTTACATATGATATTCATGTATCTAACCTCTACAGCTCATAGATATATCTGACCTGTACAGCTCATAGATATTTCTATTTAGATGGACATGAAATATTAAATAAAATACAGTAGAAAAACGAGATACCCTCCACAATCGAATCCGAGCCATTCAGGAATATTTCTTCTTCATTTTTTTTTTTCTACAAAGAATTTCATTCATGCTGGTGTGATTATGCTCGATTAGGATGAAGCCAACATTTCTTCTGCTTCAGAACTATGATGCCACGTAGCATGGTTCTGTCCTTAATAAACAGTCAAATGCTATTTAGTCAAAATCGTAATCGACATCGTGGAAGAATAATTCTACCGCACAACAAATGTATGGTTTCTTCGTTATCGAGGGAAACCTCATCGGCTTAACTGAGCTTCCCGAATCAAAACATTTAAATCTCTTCAACATACATGCATACATGCACACACACACACACACACACACACACACACATACACACACACACACACACACACACACACACACACACACACACACACA
>NC_068985.1:28555286-28556471 GCF_001194135.2 Octopus bimaculoides
GTAATAGAGGACAATAAAACATTCGGACAGTTAGACGATACAAAGGCAGACAGGAGAAACAACAATTAGAAGGACAGGCAAAAAAAAAGACGGGTCGTTCTTGGCTTTCTTTCTTCGGTCAAGTACTAGAAGTCACGACTGTTTCGGGCAGTTACACTTGAGGTAGTTCGATCTGGTTTCCCCACCAAAAGTCTAAGCTGAGAGCATTAGAACCCTTTGTAAGAAAGCTAGCGAATGTGTACGGCAACAAAGACACAAAACGGAGAACATGTTACAGAAAAAGACGAAAATGGGAGAACATGGTACACAATTACGAATACAAACAACAAGAAAATAACAAGTGTCTTTCGACAGAGAACGAATGAAATTGAGCTGAGGTGTATGAAGTGAAAGCCTAAAGGCAGGAACATCGGAGATGGACGTATATATATATATGTGTGTACGCACACACACACACGTGCGTGTATGTACGTACGTGATTATAACACTCACACACACTTACACACATATACATACACACACACACACACACACACATATATATATATTATATATTTACAAACGGGAAAGTTTGAAGTCGCGGTTTCCATTGTACTAATGTCCTTCAGAAACACGAAAGTTGGCAGCACTGGTTATAATTAACGAATCAAAAGAAACTGTCATATTGGAGTGATGCCTAGCTGTATTCGTGCGATTTCTATCTCTTATGGAAGCCATTTTTCTTTATTTCGGCGTTTTTATTTTTATATTTTATGTTTTATCGAGGTAAAATTGAAGTAGACCCGTAATACTAGTAGGGTTTCTGAGATTGTAATGTTGATGCGGTTTATGCACACCTTAGTCGGCGATCGTAAGAAGAAAACGTGGCTGGAAGGGAAATCTCGAACATTGACGTATGTTCCGAGGAATGTGTTCGGAATAGTTATAAATACAATCTCAGCTGAATGTGATGGAAAACAGTGTAGATTTCACCCCGAACTTATATAGATTGTTGGTATTGCTTTTTATCAAATTGATAATTCTAACTGAAATTTTAGCGCATTTAAAAACATTTTGATTAAGATGCACGGTTGTCTCTCTTGTCTTTCAAACGTAATTCAATAATTCGTTCTCTCTTCTCAATACAGGTAGCACCTTAATCAATTTTTTTTTGGCGGGGGGCATATATATATATATATGTGTGTG
>NC_068985.1:28556882-28557797 GCF_001194135.2 Octopus bimaculoides
GTCTGTGCTTGTCCCCAGTACCATCGCTTGACAACCGGTTTGGTGTGTTTACGACCCCGAAACTTAGCGTTTCGGCAAAAAAAAAAAAAAATGATAGAAAAAGTACTAGGCTTACGAAGAATAAGTCTTGGGGTCGATTTGTTCGACTAAAGGCGGTGCTCCAGCATGACCTCAATGAAATGACTGAAACAAGTAAAAGAATAAAAGAATATACGTATATATACATATATATATATGTATGTTTGTATATGTGTATGTATATATGTATGTATCTATCAACCTATCAATCTAGCTATCTATCTGTCAATATACATATGTGTATGTGTATGTGTTTATGTATGTGTATATGTATGCGCATATACATATACAAACAGAAGAGAAAGAGCGAGAGAGAGAGAGAGAGAAAGAAAGAAAGAAAGATACGAACATATCCGTATCCTTTTTCATTACCTTCATCTTCCTCTTTCTATCTTTCACTTTTTCCATCTGTCCCTTTCCCTTGACTTCACACATACCCAAATACCTCACACCTTAATCTGTTTTGATAAACAATTACCAAATTAATTCCTCTAATCAAACCGAACATACAAATCTACTCATTTAGCCGTAATTATAAGATTTTACTCTTTATGAGGAATAAGGATTAAAACATATTTTCCCATGGTACGTTCCTCCTCTTCCTTCTCCTCCCCCTCCTTCGCCTCCTCCCTCCTCCTCCTCCTCCTCCTCCCCCTCCTCCTCCCTCCTTTTTATTTTGCTCTTTAACGGTTCCAGTATCGTAATTTTTCTCGTGAAAGCCACCAAAATGTGTGATTTAAGAGTAATTTCTTTATATAGAGGCTTCAACATTCGCTCGGTGTATGTATTTGTGCTCCAATGCATCTTCTGAGTTTATAGAAAATAATTAATGTGTGT
>NC_068985.1:28557807-28559225 GCF_001194135.2 Octopus bimaculoides
CTCCCTCCTTTTTATTTTGCTCTTTAACGGTTCCAGTATCGTAATTTTTCTCGTGAAAGCCACCAAAATGTGTGATTTAAGAGTAATTTCTTTATATAGAGGCTTCAACATTCGCTCGGTGTATGTATTTGTGCTCCAATGCATCTTCTGAGTTTATAGAAAATAATTAATGTGTGTGGGGGGATTTAAGTGTGTGTGTGTGTGTGTGTGTGTACACGCATAATTAGTTGCTATTTCTAGCACTTCGCTTTGTAACCACTTGGTTCGACATTGCGTGACACCGTTAGTGCCTACTCTCATTGTTCCGGTTAACCAATGCATTGTAAGTGGAGTTACGTACATTCGTTTTATTTGTAATAGTTTATCTAAATTATTTATAGGAATCTTTGGCTGTAAACACCGACAGATAAACAGCCAGGTAAGCAACCTCTGATCAATGTCCAATGTAGGACAAAACTAGTCATGAGGCCATGAGTGATTCTAAAGTCTACTTGCTAAAACCTCTGTGGTTTATTCATGAGATCGATTTTTATAGTCTGACAAAATAGGTGTTTGTAATTATATCATATAACCACATACGTCGCCCTTTCAAAGCCTAGCCAGGCTCATGGGCCCGGTTTCCCGGTTTCTAAGGCGTATGTGTTATGTTCTTCAGTCTTGTTTACAGATGAGCAGCAGATGACTGAGATGATAGGTAACAGCCGACTATCAATATTCAGAAACTACGAGCCGTGACATCTGTGCGACGCGTAGTTTCATAACAGCTGTGCTGTTGTTTGTGACCATGCCACTTAACACTTAATAACCCAGTTCACATAGATGTAAGTAGGTACCGTGGAGTGAGTGATATACAGTTTATTTTTGTAAACCGTGTGAGAATGATAAAAACTGACAAATGCTTCATTTAGTTTCTATGCTTTGCTTTGTACGCTTGATCATGGTTATAGCATAGAGATATAAAAGTATAAACTATACAAAGCTGATTTGGCCTGATACACTACATAAAGACAAAGACATCAGTGATGACCCAATGACTGAATGAATTAATGAACTCGACGTAAATATACGCGCGCGTGTGTAGTGAGTATATGTGAATGATATTTGCGTTTCAAGTCAATTAATACAGCATATGTATAAGTGTGTAAGTATATATATAAGTAATGTTAATTCTCTAAATGAGGTATTAACAGTAACTGCACGATAAAGTGAAGTATATTGCCACTTAAATGTGGCTGACCCCTAGGGGTGGATGTTACTGTTGCTTTTAGCCCCAGGAGGACATCTCCTCCAGCTGGCTTATCGACACACTTCTGTGTCCTGTTTGTTTTGCCAAGGGAAGTTATTCCTCTCATCGTGATCTGTAGCACGAACGGACCCGAGTTTCAGGGTTATTTCCCTTCGTCAGCGTCCGATAGCCA
>NC_068985.1:28559235-28561011 GCF_001194135.2 Octopus bimaculoides
CTGGCTTATCGACACACTTCTGTGTCCTGTTTGTTTTGCCAAGGGAAGTTATTCCTCTCATCGTGATCTGTAGCACGAACGGACCCGAGTTTCAGGGTTATTTCCCTTCGTCAGCGTCCGATAGCCACCGATCTGCGATGAGAAAGATAATTCTTGGCAAACCTTATGTATCTTTTTCCAGTGAAATTATTCACTGATATCGAAAAAGTGAAAACAAGCAATGTTAATTCTCTAAATGAGGTATTAACAGTAACTGCACGATGAAAACAGTCTTCTGTGTAAATTCTCGGCTTTATAAATCATTTATTATTCTTTTCATTCATTAATTAGTCTGAGGAGGGCGGCGAGCAGGCAGAATGCTTGGCAGTATTTCTTCCGGCTCTTTACGTTCTAAGTTCAAATTCCGCCGAGGTCTACTGCTTTGCTTTTCATCCTATTGGAGGTCGATAAAATAATTACCAGATGGAGTTGATGCAGTCAACTCTTCCTCCCTCTAAAATTTCAGGCTTCGTGCCAATAGTCGAAGTAATTAATTAGTTTGAGAGATCGAAGCCAATCGTATGATGTGTGAAAGCCATCCATAGCTTGAACTCCTCTTTGAAGTAAGCGAGTATTCCAGAATGATACTATTTAGAATCTAGAATTCCAGATGCTACAATAAAATTTAGCGTACATCAATATTTCACTTTTACAGTTGATTTCCTTTGTTTTATATCAAGCATGGAATAAATTTCGATGCAACAGCTGTGTTGTCCCAGATGTGTGACCAGTAAGTCAACAACTACCAGCGACTTCAGAATTAAAAGAGCCTTTACCAGACCTACCGACAGATTATATATATATGTGTGTGTATACGCGCGCGTTTGTGTATGCTTATGTGTATGTATCTGTGTGTGTGTGTGTGTGTGTGTGTGTGTGTATGTGTGTGTGTGTGATTCTCTTTGTGTTTGTCTCCCAACCACCGCTTGACAAAGGGCGTTGGTTTGTCCATGTTACCCTGACTTAGTGGCTAGGCGGAAGAGAACAATAGAATAAATACAAAAATAAATACTGGGGTCGATTTGTTTGACTAAATCGCTCAAGATGATGCTACAGCATGGCCACCGTGCAATAAATGAAGCAAGTAGAAGACAACGAAAAAGATACATATACATGCATGTGTTAGTATCAAGCTACCTCTCAGTTTCTCTATTCAGCTATCTATCTATATTCTTTTCTTTCTATCGCTAGCAATCCATCCATATCAATACAAACTTGCACACACACACACACACACACACACATGTTTGCATGTATGTATGATGAATGTATTATAGGGAAGTATGCTGTTCGCGGCGTTGTATTGAGCATGCAGGAACAAAAAACCCTCACCCACTCACGCTGTCGATGGATTAGCGTTTAAGTAAGTCATAGGTCCAGATGCAAAACTGCATTTATAATATGGGAATTAAGCTTAATCTCGTGCGTGTGAAAGGTCTTACCATTGACTTTGATCCCCGAAAACAGCTGAGTATAGCTTGCACATACAAACACACACACACAGAGGGGAACGCATAAATACTAGCATACACTAACTTACACACTTACACGCACGCACGCACGCACGCACACACACACACACACACACACACACACACACACACACACACACACTCACAAACACATATTAACATGCATACACTCACATAGACACATACACACACGCACACATGCACATACACACGCGCGCGTGCGCATATGTTTTTATGTGCATATTAAGCGATTGGTATAGAAATT
>NC_068985.1:28561329-28562822 GCF_001194135.2 Octopus bimaculoides
GAGAGAGAGAGAGAGAGAGAGAGAGAGAGAGAGAGAGAGGCTGTGGTGAAGGCGCATGGCTCAGTGGTTAGAGCGTCGAGCTTACGATCATGTGGTTGTGAGTTCGAATCCCGGACCGGGCTGCATGTTGTGCTCTTGAGTAAGACACTTTATTTCGTGATGACTGAAGGGGGTCTCAGCATATAGGCTGTGTCATTTCAGGTGCCAAAATATACTGAGATTTTGGCATTTTGTTTTTCCCCTTTGTACATCGTGTTGAATAAAGATTCATACTAAATCCATCTTCCGTTTCCTTCATCTATTATAAACTCAACAAACGCTGCGGATTTCCTGACGTAGATCCAGTGACAATGATATCATAACTGTGGATGACATTAGGTAGCCCAAAGGGTGAACATGCCTTAATTGACATACCAATGAACATATACCTAATGTGTATGTGTGTGTGTGTGAGTGTGTGTGTGTGTGTGTGAGAGAGAGCGCGACATTGTGTGTATGTTTGTGTGTGTGTATAAGAAGTTCCGTATGTTTACATAAGTATGATGGTATAGGTACATGTTTTCACACATACACATAGACCTACCAATATACATGTATATTTTTATATATACGTGTATATATGTATGTGCATACATATATACATACATACGTACAGAAGTGTCCAGAGTAATCCATAGGCAGGAGAGGTGCAGCCGGAGTGTAAAAAGTCCAAAAGACTGTAGAAAGGTATAAAGTCCAGTGGAGAAATTCGTGGGTGATGAAACAAGACAGGATCAACTGGTTTGACCAATATGTATGCATGTGTGTGTATGTATATATGTATGTAAGCATGTATACATGTGCGTGTGTATGTATGTGGGTGTGTATGTATCTATATATATATACACAAGCATGCAGGTGAAACAAAAAGAGATACGTCATAGCCTCGCTTTCTACCTCCTGTCTATTGCACATCTTAACTCAAACCTTCTACATCATGTTTCTACGTGAAAAGCTACGCATAAACAAAATGCAGAAACAGATTTTCGAGTTGCTATTAATAGATAAAGGTATATTGGCAAGGCCAAAATATTATCACATATCTATCCAAGTATTATGTAATTCGTGACGGACATAACAGTGATAATGGTAGCATTATATATATGAATGCCGTTCGGAAACTGTAAGAAAAATGTATTCGAGTAGAAAAATACAGTGAGAAAAAAAATACTAAAATCAATTATAGATATATTATAAATTGACACACTCTTTTATTCCTTTATTCCTTTATCTGTTTCAGTCATTTGACTGCGGCCATGCTGGAGCACCACCTTTAGTCGAACAGATTGACCCCAGGACTTATTCTTTGTAAACCTAGTACTTATGCATCGGTCTCTTTTGCCGAACTGCTAAGGTACGGGGACGTAAACACAGCAACATCAGTTGTCAAGCGATGGTGGGGTGACAAGCACAGTCACACGAATACATACATACATACATACATACATACATAT
>NC_068985.1:28563024-28563762 GCF_001194135.2 Octopus bimaculoides
ATATATATATATATACATATGAATGAATGTATGTATGTATATAGGACGAGCTTCTTTCAGTTTCTGTTTACCAATTCCACTCACAAGGCTTTGGTCGGTCCGAGGCTATAGTAGGAGACACTTGCCCAAGGTTCCACGCTGTGGGACTGAACCCGGAACCATGTGGTTGGGAAGCTAGCTTCTTACCACACAGCCGCTCCTGCGCCTATATACAAGTACATTATATGTTTGTATGTGTACGCAAGGTGCATGGTTCAGTGCTTATAGCGTCAGGCTTGCAATCATGTGGTAGGAAGCTTGATTCCAAGCTGTGTGTTCTGTTCTTCAGCAAGACTCTTTATTTCACGTTGCTCCAATTCACTCAGCTTTAGAAATGGGTTGTGACCCCATTGATGCCAAGACAGTACCAGCTTTTGCCTTTCCTTTGGATAACAGCGGTGGCGTGGTGAGGCTGTAATGCATGGCCGAATGCTGTTCTTCTATGAAACAATCTTGCGCGGACTAACACCTCGGAGGGTAATTTTCTAGGCACAATGCCATGGTTATTCATGATCTAAGGAGGTCTTCACTGTTTACCCTTATGTTACACCTTGTGATCAGGCATAGTATATATATATACAAGGTAACACATTTCTGTGCATTCATTGAATGCGTGTGTGTGTTTGTATGTATTCATATATGTATGTGTGTATATATACGTGTGTGTGTATGTGTATATATATATATATATATATATAT
>NC_068985.1:28568055-28569059 GCF_001194135.2 Octopus bimaculoides
GATAGATAGATAGATAGATAGATAGATAGATAGACACATACATACATACAGACAGACAGACATATATCATATATCATGTATATATGTACGCTCAGGTAAGTATGCGTATGTATATATATGTATAAATATATGCGTGTGTGTGTATATATATATACAGGCGCACACACGCGCACACACACATACACACGCACACACACACACACACACACACACATACACACACACACGTATATATATGCAATGTGTGAGAATGAGTGACGTTGTGGTTTATGTGTGTACAGATATATGTATATATTAGCATATGTACAAAGGAACACACATACCTACAAGCATACATACAAGTATATATATATGTATATATACGCACATATATGTGTATAGATAGATAGATAGATAGATAGATAGATCTAAGGGCATAGGGACATTTTGCCAGTAATAGCAGATAGTTTGATTTACACAAAATACAATTTTCTGTCGATGCCTGTACGTTAAAAGTAACTTGCAGTCTCCTTCAATCCATAGCCGACTTTGGAAAGTAAATTATAAAACGATACATTAGATAAAGTAATCATATATTTCCTAAAATATTGGATGGTCCCTTATGAAGTCCCTTTGATTATAGGCTTCAATGAACAGGGTCCACATGGTTTAAATAACAATAAAATCGGACCCTAAAATCTGTAGAAGTTGGTATACGAATAATATATTAAGCGTCCGCATTGCATACCTGGCCCTCACTTTATACAACTTCAGTGTTATGAAAGCGGAACAAAGTCCATTCTGGCTAGTCTAGGTCTTTTATTCTTAAAATAGGGTAGGGCGTTTGACATCTTTCAATAGTTAATTGTAATGGTTCTTAGTGAGCTAATGGCAGTCTGCACACCAAATTATACTTTCTTTTTGAATGGAGTAAATTTGCATATTCACAATATATTTATCTGTACGCATTGTATGTACTTATGTGTATATATATGTATATATATATATATATATATATATATATA
>NC_068985.1:28570597-28573913 GCF_001194135.2 Octopus bimaculoides
ATATAAAACAATAATAAATGAGTATATACATATATACGTACAGGTATGTGCATACCTACGTCTACCTGTGTATATAGGTGCATATCTGGGTACAGGACATTGCAAACAAAACGTAGACAAGAAAATAATAATAACCAGAGTACAGAAAACACACAAGGCACATAGAGAACATTTTCCTTCATCAGCTACCCCCGTTTTAACACCGGCGTTAGGCAGACAGGTAGAGAGAGAGACTGACAGACTGACTGACTGACGAACAGACAGACACACGCACGCGCACGCTCACACGGATAAATAGATAGAAAGATAGATAGATAGATAGATAGATAGATAGATAGATAGATAGATAGATAGATAGATAAGCTCTAATATCTGTATGTACACACACTCGCACACGCATAGTTACCTAGTACTCATTTCAATTTATTTTCAAGTTTGTTTTAATTTTCTCTCTTTTTACATTTGAGTATATAATTGTTTTACAAATGAATTCTTTTCATTTTTATCGAGCCCTCTGCTAAAGCGCTTTACCCAAATGAAATAACTGCGTTCTGCTTCTGAAATATATATAAGTGCTTCAATTATGATGTGACTTGTGATGTTCTTGTGTGACTAGTTATCATAAATACTCACATTTGCATGCGTGCGCATGTATGGTTGAATGCTCATATGATCAAACCTATTCTTTTAACAAAGCAGATTGAGCTGTTGGGTTTCGCGTGTGTGTGTGAAAGAGCTTGCTTGCGTACGTTAATCAATAAAACCCCTTTGTCTCCTTTCTCTCTTTCTTTCTTTTACGTAACGCGGGAAAATACATTAGCATACACTATATATATATATATATACATATATATATATATATATATATATATATAGAGAGAGAGAGAGAGAGAGAGAGAGAGAGAGAGAGAGACATATATATACACAAGCAAACATATATGTGTGTGTGTTTGTGCGTGCATGGCTGTATGGATGTGTGTGTGTGTATATATATATATATATATGCATATATTGTGAATGTATTCATATCTCAATGCATCAGCGTGATTCTTTACATGTGTAGTTGTGTGTATCTCTGTGTGTGCGTGTATGTATGTGCTCGTGTATATGTGTAAAATATTACAGGCATACATTTTTTTCTTTCTTAGCCTGTTGGAAGGTTAATATATCTGGTATCTTCGCTCATATCCATATTTACAAAGATGTATGCTGTCTCTTTGATATAGTCAGACGTACGCACGCAAGAGCACAGAATCGCACATATCCGAGGTGTGAAACAAATACATACATGCATGTATACTTCTCCGTCTCTCTCACACACGAACTCTCTGCACATATATCATAATTGCTTTTAGTTACAGAAAAAAACACACACCATGAATGACAAACCGAATACAAAACCCAGAAAGTGAAAGTAGACAGAATTTTACTTTCTAAGACATAATGCTAACTTGAATGCTAAAAAATATCTTTAAAGGTGACAATGACTTTCGCCTTGATACTGAAATCGATTTGTTTTTGCATAGGGATGAAAAGATTTACCGAGAACTCATTGATGTAAACGTGGGAGAGTTTTAAGTTGACGGTCTGTTAGTCTGCCGCAATATACAGGGACAACCACCAGATAAACTCATGGTTGTCTTAACCAAACTGTTTAATAACCTGAATCACAAAAGTACAACGATAACCTCAATATAGTAAAATCTTGAGACTTAGCATTCAGTCCTTTACGACGAATACTTAAAATCCAACGAGTCAAAGAACTATTAGAAATCCAGATACTTGCTTTTGAGCAAATAACTCTTTTATAACAAGGTTTTATTCAGTAGAATGCATCAGCTATCATAGACAGACAATGCATCAGGAGAAATTACAAGAGAAAGATGATGTACAAAACTTCCCAATTTTCTTTAAGATATGAGACGTGATAGACAAACGTCCCATGTCTTGCAGAACGTATTTTTCATTCAAACTACATATTTTGATTCCAAACTCATTTAAATTGTTTTTCCAGTGCAAATTTTGCAAAAGTTCTGGCATCCATAAATAACAATAATATTAATTATAACTGGAACCATTAAATATCAACCAAAAACAGAACACAAGAAATACGAGTGAATACCTCAAACCGTGTGCTCTGACAATTCGGTTATATATGCAACTACGTCATATGTAACGTCTACCGATTTTGCAGTGATTATGTAGTAATGACAGCTAACCAATTGAAGGACCTTACAGGATCTTACCTCATATTAGCTGAAGAGCCCTAATATGGTAAAACTGTTGTTATTTATTTCTCACCTTATCGATAAAGAATGTTTTATGGGGCGTTCTGATGAGTACGCAATACATTAAGCTTTTGTTAAAATCTTTGTTGCTAGGTGTATCATTATTTTCAGTCGAGAACTCTATTATGTTAATCTTCATATTCAGCTCTTTTCCTTTAAGTGCTGAGGCTGTTCCTGGTTGGAAATATATTAATAGGAACTGAGAGCAATATTAAACGAATTAAAGCCCGTTGCTGATTTAAGGATAAATATCAATTACCTACGAATAGATGGATATTTCGTTTTATATAACATCAATATGTTTCACCATTATGTGCCTCTTCATACCATGCTACATAAGAACAATTGTTCCTCACGAGTCTCAAGACAAGAATTGAGTCAATCCTCCTCTGTTGATATATTGATCTGCTTGAACTATGCAGCGTGTATTTTCACTGGTTGTTGTATTTCTGGGATTCTAGCCCTTGTGTGCTTGGCAAATGCGAACAAGTGTGCCCCTTTGTGAGTTTGAAAGGTTAAATTGTGTGTGCTTGAGCGTAGGTTTGTCCATGTTTGCGTGTATATCTATCTATCTATCTATCTATCTATCTATCTATCTATCTATCTATCTATCTATCTATTCGGTAAGATTGTTAAATTTGAAACCGGTACCTGTTTAATAATGTTCCTTTTCGGTGATTTTAAATATCTTGCCCGCTTACGTTTTGGTATCACGCTATATTTCATGTTGAGAACAATTTAGTTCTTTTTAGACACAAGATGTGATCTATTTCTAGCACATTAAATGTCCACGTTAGTGGTCAACGTCATATATAAAAATGTATCTATCTATATAGATAGGCTCGAAACGTTAAAGACTTACTCTATGCCCGAGCGTTATACTAATACATCCATTTGTTTTTTACACCACCTGTCTTCGTTTGTTGGTTTTTCGTAAATTCTCCACATATATATATATATATATCTATATTTGTGTGTGCATGTGTGTGTGTGTGTGTGTGTGTGTGTGTGTGTGTGTGTGTGTGTGT
>NC_068985.1:28574482-28580273 GCF_001194135.2 Octopus bimaculoides
TGTGTGTGTGTGTGTGTGTGTGTGTGTGTGTGACACAAAGGCGACGGGTGAGGAAATATTTCAAACTGTGGAGAGATACGCAGAATCGCATGTGAAAGAAAAACAGACATAAGAAAGAAAATTACAAAAAGACGACCCCAAACTACTACCTGCAACTAGTCAGGAAAACCTACAGAACCTGGCTTACTCTTGATGCTTGAGAAGTCGTCTTTCCGACCTCTGTTCTCTGGTCTGCTCCTCTCATCTGCCTTTTAACAAATTTATCAGAAAGCACCACTTTAGTCTTCGATATCATCTTCCTGTCCAACTGGAACTGAAAGAAGTTGCGAGGGCTTGACCGAAAACAAAAGTGTACTCCATTTAATCGCTTTCGTTATACCCACGAAACGAGTAAATATGTCCGTTGTTTCCGGTATAACAAAGTACCCGGGCTATCCACAAGGATAGGATCGGCTAATGCACGGATCTGTCACACGTGTGACATTGGGCGTAAAACAAATCTGTAGATCAACAATGTGCAAACGCTAAACACTTATGTGTAGAACGGTTTCGTCGATCTCTGCAAATCTCGTACAGGTGTGAATAACATCACTTCCGTACAGGCGTGAATAACGTCACTTTCAAGTTAGCAGCATCCCCAAGCTCGTCCATAATTATGAAATGCTGAATGTCACCTAAATTACTCATAAATCCATGTAAACAAGCAGTTATAAATACTTCACGGTGGAGTGTATCTGACTGACTTTCTGGCTTTCTTTTCATTGGAACATCAAGGTACTATTTTTGTCTTTCTTTTTTGGTGTGTAGTTAGAGCTTCACTGATCTTTCACACAGTTTTCAGTCTGCGATGTAATACGCTTGTCATGTCATGTAGGTTTATTGTTGATATGTCTATCATATATATATATATATATATGATTAAAATCCAAGTTGTGACCTCTTGAAGCACATCTACTTATTTCAGTATTCTAAATCAGTATTTAGACGTTATATTTGTTTGAGGAATGCATAAAAGTTGTAAGGAGTTGAAAATTCTGGTAAACAGTTTCTGTAGAGTGATTATATATCAAAACAGGATATTGAAAAGTTTTTGGTATGACTTATTCACCATTATACATATTCCATTTGCTAATAGGAGTTATAAAATTCAACATTCAGTAGAAACATGTAAGATATCTCCCATTATGAATTCTTCAATGAGAGAATCAAATATTATTATTATAATCATATTATTAATATTGTTATTATTTGATTTTCTGTCTGAAGAATTTCTAGTAGGAGATATCTTACATGTTTCCACTACATGTACAATTTTGTAATATATTAGTAAATGAATCATGTGCAATGGTGATTAATAATACCAAAGATTTTCCAATCTCTTGTTATATATATATATATATATATATATATATATATATATATATATATAGTGAAGGCGTGTGGTTTAGTGGTTGGGGTATTCTGCTCACGAATACCCTTGCATGCAAGTAATAACAACCATAGAGAATCAATGATAATGTTGAAGACAAAAGTTTGAGTTATCTTTAAAAACTTCGTAAAAAAATATTATGCAGATATGATGAAGAAATGTTGTAGACATACTGATGAATAACGTGCTGAAAGCAAACCCAAAATATTTTCATAAGAAAATAGCAATGATATTGTTGTAATAATTCGCAGAACACTAGTAAAAGGTTATAATATCGTGCAGAAGCGAACTAAGAATTTGAAGCATGTGATTTAAAGTCACTCCAGCACGAAATACATTTTTTTCTAATATTGTTATTAGTATATCTAGCATGAATTGGGAACTATTTTGTATACATGGAAACAGTTTAAAAGTAACTTCAGATCGAAATTAACAATACTAAGATGTGTAAATGCTATTAGAGAATGGCTGTCACACAATCTCATTTAGTCCGCCGTTGTGCCAACTAAAGAAATCAATATTAGCCAGACGCAACATTTGTTGAGTGATCGAACAATTCATGATGCGTGGCCTTCTTTTGATATTATTAAGACGGTTCGATAATTTTGTTGTTGTTTCTTAGCGTTTTGTATGCAGATAGCGTGTGTCCTCAGAGGCAGTGTTGCTGATGAAGTACACCCCCCGATATTCTTGAATTTTGGGAATGGTGACGTAAAAAAGAGGTGAAAAAAAACGAAGAGACTGCCAGCCTTCGTGAATGAGATGCTAGAAAACTGTTTGTGAAAACACCTAAGTGCGACAAAAATGAATCAAGTGAGTTGAGAAGTAGAAAAACTGCTTGTATAAAGAACTGAACAAATACAAAAAGAAATAGAATCACATATAGAAAGTTCTTCAAACAACCAATATAGAGTATCGACGGGAGAAACCTGCAAGGGTACGTTCAGATACAGAGTAAATGGGCAACTTTAATATAAAAGGGAACGTAGGATTGAAAATAGAAGTAACTCGACATATATGCAATTATTTGTCATTGACTCTGAATAGAATAGTTATCCGTTAACTTGACATTATAAATTATCACGTTACTGTTTGTCTTATTGGGAAATGAAAGAAGCCAGACTCAATGCCATGCTCCATAGTAACTAAGGTTGACAGAGAAACCCCAACTTTTGACGAAAATGATCGAAATCGTGAGGCTTTTTCCTAACCTTAATCTGAAAATTATTGCCTTACGAGGAGGTACTGAAAAGTTCCTGGCTTTGGGTAAAAGAAAATGCAGGAGGATCAGTTAATTAGGATCTTATTCAACATATTCCCCACTCATATTCACACACGTATTGCAGCAGTCCTTCAGTTTTACTAAGCCCTGTAAAAGAACCCGGAAGGTTGGACCTCCAACCTTTCGCGAAACCCTTAAGGCCAGGGACATTTTAGCCCACCCCCCTTCGTATATCTTATTATTGATAAATATATAAATAGTGTTTTATAACAGGAAGTGAATTGGGGGAAATATGTCATTTATACATTTTCTAAGAGTATCATGAAGGCACACAGGAAATGAAATTGCCGTAGCTATAGCCATGGTTGAAACCGAACGGGGAACTTAACTAAAAGTGAGTTCGTCCTCAGTGATTGCTATAAACAATAATTGCTTTTTCACTAGAACCAAGAACTGCATTTCTACAGGGAGGATCAATGAAATGCTTGTATTCTGATAAATTTCACAAAGTCTTCATAATGGTTTAATTGGAACTAATTTTTTTTAAAGTTTAGATTGAATTTAGTCATAAATTACGTATTGTCTCGAATAATACACGCACTTCAAAATCTCGAATTTGTACTTTTGTTCTGCTTAATGATGCAGTATAAAAAATATTTAAACTTATAAACATAGGTGCAGGCTTGGTTGTGTGGTAAGAAGCTTGCTTCTCCACCACATGGCTCCGGGTTCAGTCGCACTGCGTGGCACCTTGGGTAAGTGTCTTCTACTATAGTCTCGGGCCGACCAAAGCCTTGTGAGTGGGTTTGGTAGAGAGGAAACTGAAAGAAGCTCGTCGTGTTTATATATATATATATATATATATATATATATATGTTTTTTATGTTTATGTGTTTGTGTTTGTTCCCCCACCATCGCTTGACAACCGATGTTGGTGTGTTTATGTACCCGAAACTTAGTGGTTCAGCAAAAGAGACCGATAAAAAGTACTAGGCTTACAAAAAATAAGTCCTGGGTGGATTTGTTCGACTAAAGGCGGTGCTCCAGTATGGCCGCAGTCAGATGACTGTAACGTGTAAAGGAGTAAAAAAGTAAAAAGTATAACAGCGTGAAGCTTCATTTCACTGCATTGTCTTGCCAGTTCTTATTGATTTCACTGTATAAAATTGATAAGACTCGCTTCATTATTCTAAAGTTCGTTTACCAACCGGGTTAACTTTACTTGAACCAAACTTTATAAAGTATTTGATTATCAAGTCCATTACTTATCAAACTCATCAAAACTTGTATCTACTTTTTAAACTGGTTTAATCAAAATTAATTCAGATCTTTAATAGATTACTTCAGTCTGGACGAAACGGAAGCATAGACACAATATAGATAGAATGATAATTAACAGTATTCAGTTTTTGAAAGAAATCATGCTATTTATTAACTAATGACTGCCAATGATCAGTATTGTGATCGCATTAATGCCAATAAGTTTATAAGGACTTTTTCATTTTGTACATTGAGAAAATTTATGCACTTACAAACTGTGCACGGACTAAGACATATGATAAAAGATCTATAGCGGAGAGAAAATAATATGTGTTCTAATGATTTCTTTCTCAAAATATATATCGTGTAAATGAAGTGAAACTGCTTCAACACGCAATAGAAAGCAGTTTGAGATGTACGTCACCAAGGAAATTTCCATTCTTCCACGGCACTTAACCACAGTGACGGCTGATACTATTCTTAACTTACAGAGCTATAAGTCATCAAGGAAACCAAGAGTAGATGTCATTTTGATTTCACGGATAACTTCGTCTGCATGTAATACATTTAACATTAATATAGAAATTTTGGTGATGAGGTCACGAATCGACTGGGTTATGAGATTCTCGGATAAAATATCTGACTTAAATCGCTTCAGATTTTGCACTTTAGGTATAAATGCAGAATTCTTTGAGCGTAGGTTGAAATGTCTTGTGCTGTTTCGGCTCTACGTCCTGCGATTAAATTCTGTTCCTCACACATTACTCTGAAGAAAGAGTCAGATAAATTGCAACAGACAGTGGCACAAGTATCAATGTAATCGTCACAAGACAGTTGAAACGAGACAAGGATACACAAGACTCGGAGATAAAACTCTTTGGGGGATAAAACTTGCAATACTTGCTCACATTCAAACCCAATTATTTATATACAGATATAAGGTTCACAGTTATTATATTTCAACATTTACCCTCCAACCCAGAACAAAACGTTACGTATCTACTATGTAGAAGTTACAAGCCCGTTTTATAGGTTTGTGTATTTGAATGCTCCTCGTAGAGTAATCGAATAATGAAGTCCACTGTCATCTCAACTCGAACTAAACTCCGCTTATTTAGTTCAAACGTAAAATCTGTGCTTTTGTATGGTTGTGAAACATAGAGGGCCACCTGCAGCAACTACAAGAAGATCCAGACCTTCATCAACAAATGTCTCTGGCATATCCTCCATCTGAAGTGGTTCGACCGAGTGCCAAACACCGACCTGTGGGAAAGGGCCAACCCGGAGCCCATACATATTCAGATTAGACGAAGGAAATGGAGATGGATCGGACACATACTGCGGAAAGAAACCTCAAATGTGACACGACAAGCACTTGACTGGAACCAGAAAGGGAAAAAGAAGCAAGGACGCCCTAAGCAGACATGGAAGCGGAGCATTTTGGACGAGCTAGGGGACCACCGGCCTGAGATGGGAAGCAGCCAAGAAACACGCCAATGACCACAAAAAGTGGAAAATATCTGTTGAGGCCCTATGATCCACAAGGAGCAAAAAGGATTAAGAGAGAGAGAGAAGAGTATTTGAATGATAATAAATATGAACAGAATATTGACTGTAGATTAAAATGAACATATTATTTAAAATCACTGTTCAGGGGCATATATTCCGGGCGTGCTAGGTGTGCGCTTCACACCCATCGAAAATGGAAAATTCATTATAAATATTAACCTTACTCTTTAATTTAATCAGAAGACTTAATGGAAAACTTTTGTTATATCGCTGCTTGACATTTGGAGACATCAGGTGTGGCAGCACACCCAGTACAACAAGCACAATACGCCAATGATATATATATATATATATATATATATATATATATA
>NC_068985.1:28580576-28581109 GCF_001194135.2 Octopus bimaculoides
TGTGTGTGTGTGTGTGTGTGTGTGTGTGTGTGTGTGTGTGTGTTTGTGTGTGTGTGTGTGCCTGTTTACGTTTGTGTGTCTATGGCTGTACGTGGTCCTATCTATACAAAGTCGTTTTATACTTAGATACTGACCTTTCACCATTTCAATTGAGACTGGGCTGTTCTCTATACAATGTCAAGTACCTTTTTTAACGAACTTATCTCTCGATACTTGGAAAGATCTGTTTACAACTTCACTTTCTTCTTTGATTACAATGACTAAAGTTCAAGAAAAATAAACAGTTATCTTTTTCTTTTGTCTATCTTTATCAGTTATCAAGACTTGAAGACTTGGTGTATTAATTAAACAACGATATTCACACACATACCACCTCACTCGATAATTAGTTTATCTAATTAAGATTATGTTTATTCTGAACCTGAATTTTCATTATATATAAATGTATCTATCTATCTATCTATCTATCTATCTATCTATCTATCTATCTATCTATCTATCTCTCTCTCTCTGTATATATATATATATATATA
>NC_068985.1:28581119-28581767 GCF_001194135.2 Octopus bimaculoides
ATATATATATATATATATATCAAAAATTTAGATTTAAATGAATATGGTGCTTAAGTTGAGGCACCAGAATTTAGTACGGTATTATCCATATAATTTCAAAATAAGGTGATTATTTTGATTCTTATCTGCTTATACATACATACATATATATATATATATATATATGAAAAGCATTGATATCTAGAAGACCTAAAGAGTGTCGGGTAACGCTAAGTAAGTGCTATGGATAGACAGTGTGTAAACTCTTGGTTCGATAATGATACGAGTGAAGAGTCTAATGTGGATCTTGTATTAGCATGCATATATATTAGACAAAATGAGATAACAAATCCAAGGAGTTTTCAGGTCATTTGGGATGAAATAGTCTTACAGCTGTTTCTGGGATATTATGGATATCCCTTTTCTCACACCGTCTCTGATGAGGGGATATCCATAATATCCTAGAAACAGCTGTAAGACTATTTCATTACAAATGTTCTCAAAACTCCTCACAGCCTTGGAGTAGTTATCTCATTCTGTCTAACGTGCACACACACACACACACACACACGTATAGTTGTGTGGCAAGAACAAGAGAAACATGGAAAACAAGACAAGTAACATAAAAAACGACACTTCATCAGTTGTTGGCTGTCCTTCTACTACTAT
>NC_068985.1:28585718-28588373 GCF_001194135.2 Octopus bimaculoides
TATATATATATATATATATATGCCCAGATTCTAATGAATCTTATAACTAATCCATATACATATGCGTATGTGTGTGTGTACAATTACATATATATATATATATATATATATATATATATATGCGCGCGCGCGTGTGTGTGTGTGTGTGTATACTTCAGGTTTGAGGCTCTGATGAAACTGTACTGGATTACTCGGGCGTTGAACTAGGAGTTTCCCTCCATCTTATAGTAGAGGAAACAGCTGTAAGTTAATGAACATCATGAGATAATCGTTTAATCCCTTTGTCATCTCTGTCCTATAACTTATATTCTTTTATTCGTTTGTTTCAGTTTTTTCACTGCGGCCAAGCTAAAGCACCGCTTTGAAGGGGTTTTAGTTGGAAAAAAAATCGATCCCAGAACTTAATTCTTAAGCATAGTACTTATTTTATCGGATCCTTTCTGTCGAACGGCTTATTTACGGGTACGTAATCACACAAACACTGGTTGTCAAGCTGTGGTTTGGAGGACAAACACAGACACAGAAACGCATACACACACACATATATACACACACACAAATACATACATACATACATACATACATACATACATACACATATATATATATATATATATATAAACAATATATGAGTATATGCATATATATATGTACACGTATGTACATACCTTCATCTACATGTACATATAGATGCATATGTGGGTACATGATGTTGCAAAAAAACATAGACAAAAGGATAAACAAGGTACAAAAAACATGCAGGCCATATAGAGAACATATCCTTCATCAGCTGCCACCATTAAAACACTGGCGTTTCGAAGAGTTAAGGCAGGACGCATCGTTAAAATAGCTCTTCCCACGAACACAAATTAAATTTGTTCCATGGAGGATAGTGGCGGACGGAAAACAAGACAGAAAAACGAAACGGTGCAATAAACAAACAAAAAGGCTGTACAGCCAGATGTGGAGAAGTATGTGTATATTGAACGCTGTGAAGCACGAACTGGAGAGGCGAAGATGTGCCTGCGAAGCTTAGGGAGTCCAAGACCGAAAAGAAATAGCGACTGGACACATGTGACCAGCGAGGGGAAGGGAGAAAGAGTCGCAGAGCGAGAAGGGGAAGAAGTAGAATATACACACACACACGATAGATCTCTTTCAGTTTCCGTCTCCTAAATCCACTCACACGGCTTTAGTCGACCTAAGGCTATAGTAGAAGACAGTTGCTCAATGTGCCACGTGGTGGGATAGAACTCGGAATCACGTTGTTACAAAGCAAGCTTCTTACCACACTGCCGTGCGTGTCTTTTGGCTTGCGTTTTTACCCACACTGCTTAACAGCCAGTGTTGCTTTGTTTACATCCCTGCAATCTAGCAGCTTGGCAAGTGAGACTGATGAAATAGGTACCAGGGCTTTTAAAAGAACGTAAGTACTGGAGTCGATTTTCTCGGCTTAACCTTTCAGGGTGGTGCCACAGCATGGCCACAGTACAATACCTGAAAAAGTAAAACACACACACTCCGTCGCTTACGACGTCGAGAGTTCCAGTTGATCCGATCAACGGAACAGCCTGCTCGTGAAATTAACGTGCAAGTGGCTGAGCACTCCACAGACACGTGTACCCTCAACGTAGATCTCGGGGATATTCAGCGTGACACAGTGTGACAAGGCTGAACCTTTGAATTACAGGTACAACAGAAACAGGAAGAAAGAGTGAGAGAAAGTTGTGGTGAAAGAGTACAGCAGGGTTCGTCACCATCCCCTGCCGGAGCCTCGTGGAGCTTTAGGTGTTTTCGCTCAATAAACACTCACAATGCCCGAAACCGTGATCCTATGACCGCGAGTCCGCTGCCCTAACCACTGGGCCATTGCGCCTCCACCTAAACACACACACACACAAATCCTCCTAAACACACACACACACACACACACACACATAGACATTTGTATAGAAATGAGTTTGCAACTATACTGCTGAGTAAACATATGTCGATCTAGCAAAATGGATGTGTAAACATTTGCAACCGATAGTGAAAATGACTGAAATAAAATACTATTTTACCGAAGTGTATTTTGTATGTCAGTATTGACTATGATAGATTATATATATAATGGGATGGCTGAGCGTACGTATGTGCTGGTGTGCGTGTGTGCATATGCGAACGCACAAACACGAGAGAGAGAGAGAGAGAGAGAGAGAGAGAGAGAAAGGGGGAGAGTGCAAGAAGGAAGTAAGAGATGAATATGTAGAGAGAGAGAGAGAGAGAGAGAGACAGCGGGCGGGAGAGAGAGTATGAGAGAAGGAGAGTGAGAGAGAGAGAGAGAGAGAGAGAGAGAAAGAGACGGCGGGCGAGAAAGAGAGAGAGTGACTGAGAAATTTTCATCGATCCAAACGTATACCTTTATCACATAATGAAAATTAGCTGCGCGGAGGTGTGTAAACGAAATATATAGTTTAGCATCACACAAACACACATGCACGCACAAAGACACAGACACAGACACACACACACACACACACACACACACACATATAGAGACACACACGCACAGACACACGTACACATACACACACAAACACATAGACGCACACACAGATGCATACACATATACTGATATACATGCGTATGCATATATATATATATACATATATA
>NC_068985.1:28588779-28589658 GCF_001194135.2 Octopus bimaculoides
ACAGAGACAGACAGACAGAGACAGACAGACAGAGACAGACAGACAGAGACAGACAGACAGGCATTCGGATAGATAGATAGATAGATAGATAGATAGATAGATAGATAGATAGATAGATAGACGGGAGAGAGAGAGAGGAATGGAGAGAGAGAGAGAGAGAGAAAGACTGATTGACTGGTAGAAACAGCGATAGAATGATAAACATACATACACACACATATACATATATATGCAGATATATCTGCGCGCCAGCGTGTGTCTGTGTCTCTATTTACGTACATGTATGTGAAATGCGTTAAAGTTTGCGCCATGACTACGACAGGCGATTACTTGGTAACGTTGTTTAATTTAAATCTATATAAACATATAGGTAACGGATTATTGACTCTAATATAATACAAGTCCTGCCTTCTCCGATCTCATCGTCGGCAATGTGTATAATCTGGGTTTGATATTTTGTGTATGTAAAAGTGTGATGCCATGAGAGTAAGAGCATGTGTACCTGAATGGCTATTGAAGATGTTGCATGGCGGAACCATGTTTATTAGTAAATATCTCCATTAGTTTGAAAGTAAATTGCAGGCTATTGTTCGTCACTCAAGGTCATTTCTTGGTCGGATTCAATGGTGATCTAACTACTTGAAAAGCGGTCTCTCATTCTCTCTCTCTAACTCCCTGTCTCTCTCTCTCTCTATCTTTCTCTCTCTATCTCTTTCTCTCTCCCTCAATTTCTCTCTCTCTCCATTTTTCTCTCTTCTCTTTCCACTTTCGCTTTTTATTTCTCTCTCTATTCTCCCTCTCTCGCTCTCTCTCTTTCTCTCTCTCTATTATATATATATATATGTATGTATATATATATATATATATATATATATATAT
>NC_068985.1:28589962-28597978 GCF_001194135.2 Octopus bimaculoides
ATACATATATATATATATACATATATATATATATATGTATACATAATACATACACACACACACACACACACACACACACACACACACACACATATATATATATATATATATATATATATATATATATATAGAGAGAGAGAGAGAGAGAGAGAGAGAGAGACAGAGAGAGAGACAGAGAGAGAGAGACAGAGAGACAGAGACAGAGAGTGAGAGAGAGAAAGAAATACGTGCATACGTCCACATGTACATATGTGTATATATGTATACGTGTATATATGTGTATATGTATATGTGTGAGTAGTGTGTGTCTTTAAGTGTGTATGTATCTGTCTACGTATGCGCTTATGTTCCTGCGCCTGAGTGTAAAGTAATCTTGAGGAAGATAGAGAAAATCTTGAGGGACTTTAATGATTTGATGCGATTCTGTTTAATGCTTATTCGCGTATGTTCAGCAAAATTCTGCTAACTTTCATTCTGTTTCCGTGATAATCACATTAGATGAGACAAACCAATTGAGTAATACCCTGGAGCATTCCATTTTTCCTATTTCTATCTATTTCTCCCACAGTACATACATATACACATACATACACAAAGACCCTCACACACACACACAGGAACACAAGAAAACGTTAATATAAAAGAGATGGGGGTGGAGAAGGAGGAGGATAGAGAAATATGGAAAGTGTGAGAAAATGAGATTGTAATATAAATGTGTGTCCCTATATATTTATACATACCTATAAATGTATATATATATATATATATATATATATATATGCATGTAACACACTCTCTGTCTTTCGCTATATGTGTGTGTGTGTGTGTGTGTGTGTGTGTGTGTGTGTGTGTGTGTGTGTGTGTGTGTGTGTGTGTGTGTGTGTGTGTAGTAATGTTCCTGTATTTACAACTTTCCATAAGTAATAAATGAACTTTGTCCATTCAAGTTACGCCGTTTTACTGAAATATTTCGAATATTTGTCGATGATGTTTTATAATTTTTTTTTTATCCATTCTTCTGGAGGCGGCTGGAATACGTTTATTTCAAATATTTGTCAGATGCGAGCTGGGAGAATCGTTAACGCGCTGGACAAAGCGCTTAGTGCCATTCTTTCCGTTTTAAATTATAAGTTCAAATGTCGCTGAAGTCGACTTTGCCTTTCATCTTTTCGTGGTTAACATAATATATTCTAACTGAGCACTGGAGGTCCATGTAATCGACTAACCATCCCCACAAAATTTCACACTATCGCATACAGTAGAAAGGAAATTATTACTTTTAGTATTGTCGTTATTATTATTACTAACTGGACCCTGAAAAATTCAAGGAAAATACTAAAAATTTAAGCATTTGTAAATTGTGTGCTGGTGCCATGAGAAATGTTTCTATATTGCGACAGTTAAAGGCGGCGAGCTTGCAGAATCGTTAGCACGCCGGGTGAAACGCTTAGCAGTATTTTGTTTGTCTTTACGTTCTGAGTTCAAATTCTGCCGCGGTCGACTTTGTTTTTATCCTTTCGGGGTCGATAAATTAAGTACCAATTGGGTACTGGGGTCGATTTAACCGATTTACACCCCCTCCCCTCCAAAAATATTCTAAGACTTGTACATATAGTAGAAAAGTATATTGCGACAGTTACAGAATACAAAAAGAAGTGAAAAACCGATAACTATGTAATCCAACCAAAATATCCCAGTTACGCAAACGTAAACAGAATTACTATTTAACCTTGAAATACATCGTACATATTCAAAGGACCTTCTTGGTTTAGTGGTATGGAACGTTCTTCTAGTATTCTTTCACTTGTTTCAGTTATTTGACGGTGGCCATACTGGAGCACCACCCTTTAGGTGAAGAAATCGACCCCCTGGACTTATTCCCTGTAAGCCTGGTGCCTACTCTATCAGTCTCTTCTGCTGAACAGCTAAGTTACAGGGACGCGTACACAACATCGGTTGTCAAGCAATGGTGGTGGTGGGAACAAACTCAGACACATTCATATATGTGTGTCTGTCTTTTAGTTTTTGTTTACTTATATACATCAACAAATGAGCCTGAGTGGAAAACGTTAGACAATACGCACACATTCGTTCATATATACACACGTACAATCATACATGCACACGCACATACATATTAACACATACATGCACACATAAATATATGATGACGTGAGAAATATAAGAAAAATGGTTTCAGTATCATCCATATTTATGTCAATGCAAAAGCCGCAGTCTGAGTGTATCTGCGGTATTTTCTACAAGCCCTATCGTTGAAGAAATTTCAATGACCATTGTCGAACAATATGTTTATGTTCATCTTTTCATTGACTTTTCTGTGCAACGCAGCAAAGTTTTATTAGAAAGTTTTTTTTTTTTATTTTCTATCTCACTTTCTCTCTTTTTTTGTCTCAGGAATAATCAAAAACTATATCTTATATTCAGCATCAAATTTTATTAATTTAATATAGCATTTATCTTTTTTTTATGATTAAAGAGTGTCTACTTCAAAAATTCTGTTATATCTTGAGTTGATGAGATCCGGATTTAAATGTAAATATCTGAAGGCGTTCATGAAAAAATATTTCAAATTTCGTGAATTTTTTCCGTTTTTTTTTTTTTAATTAACAAGTATTTTAAAAACTTTAGAGATAGGTATAGGATTAAAACATAATCTGGTCTTCTAAATACCCTCATATTAACAAAAGTACGGTCAATTATACACTTGGGGAAACTTGGCCAGGAATATAACTTGAGCTAAGATAATCTAGATATAAAATTTAGCTGTCTTTCAAATGGATCAGTAACTTCATCAATTCTTTTACAAGTATCCCTTAGATGTTTTAAATTGTTATATTATTCTTATCTAAGAAGGAAAAAAAATAGAAATTCATGGAACTTGACATATTTTCCCTTCAAATGTGTAAAATTGAAGAAACGATAACATTGAAACTAAGACTTTTCTGTTAAAAACTTTTCTTATATTAGTATTAGTACCTTGTTTACCAATGGGCTAAGGAAGAATAGAATTTCTAATCTCATTAAGTTTTCTAAGATACCGGTCTCCTTACCTGAATGAAATGATAACTCATGTAGCAGTTTGTAAGAGTATTTTCCAATTGGTACAAACGGATGGGAATAATACGATTCATAAAATCTTCATCATTAGGGATAATGTAATCTCACCAGATAGAGAGAAGAACCTTTTTCCCATGAACTTCCCTTCTCGGTTGTGGTTGAGCTTTTTCCCTTTTACCAAGCCTCTGTTTACGGCGTTTAACATTTCGTTAGATCCATTTTTCGTCACCAGTCACAAGTCTATCGAAAAAGGGTGAAATGAATTCGCGAGAATGGAAAGAAGAGCAGAAGTCAACTCGGGATTTGCGGTTGCTTTCGGACAATTCACGAGGCACCCATTTTCCAAGTTTAGGAACTTTTCCCAGTTGTTGAAGATGATGATGAACAGTTGTATGGTTTGAACTAAGCTTTATTGCCAATTCTTCAACTGATAATGCAGGATTTTCTTCAAGTAATGCCTCAAGGAGCTTATCATCAAACTCAACTGGACGTCCTGTTTGATCTTCATCTTCAAGGCTGAAATCTCCACTTTTAAATTTTGAAAACCATCTTCTGCAAGTTCTTTCATTCAAACATCCATTCCCATAAACTAAGTGTATGTTTCGAGTCGCTTTGGCTGCAGAGTTTCCTTTTTTTTTGTACTCATAAAGCATTATGTGCCTCAAATGCTTTTTGGATACTTCCATGTTAGAAAGGGTATTAATCAAAGATATTTTTAATTCTATTATTCTGTAAAATAGTATTTAATTAGTTTAAATGTACACAAATGCATAAAAATAATTTTTAATTCCATTAGACATTCTAAAATACTATTAAATTTCATTCAATTTTAAAAAAGGCAAAATCGGATAGAACTTATGGGATGATCTGATATACATATATACAGATATATCAGGTATTATGTACTGCTATCTCTAAAAGAAGGAACCACTTGAAAGGTTGTGGAGATGAATAGTTCATCTCACAGTGACTCGTGTTGTCATTCTCTAGAAATATTTCGGGTTTCATACATATTCATTTTAAAGCAAACTAGAATAAGGTGTTTTTATATGCGTTTACTGTATGACAATTTTCGATTTGCAAAGCATTTTATTATCGCATTCTAAGAAGAATCAGCCCTAACTTAAAAAAAGGAAAAATAAATAAATAATAAAAATTTCTCTTGAACGTGTTAGAACGTTATAGCTTCTCAGTCGTTCTCACTTGGAAATAGTTAATGCTTTTCAGAAAACGAATAAAGTTGGCAGGAAATAACGATGTAAGATGAGATTACATTAAAACAAAAAGATACAGATAACTCAATTTCTTTCGCTTTAATCCCCAAATGATTGACCACGAAAGAGATGAATTTTTCAAAAGACTTCACACAGCCAAATGCTGATATGAAGGTACAAAATGAAATGAGATTCCTGGAACAATCGTATTTAAGACATCGTTGGTAATCAACATGTTATCATTTGCCAAGGCGTAAAAAGAAACCTGGCATGGAAATATAGTCACACGGATAGTCAAGTAGTCGTCGTTTCGAAGAATTCTACTTAATTTGGTGTATGCTAAAGGTTGAATTGAAGAAAGATCTCAAAAATTCTTTGGATAAGACGAATGCTAATTAGTTTTCTACTACAATGATACTGAATAATACCAAACTGTGGTCTTGAATCTGGTGTAATTAAGACAGAATGTCGTTTCCAATAATGAGTTTAGTATCAAAACATAACTGGGGAATAAAGTTAGAATGTGTGTCAAGAATTTAGTAGATGTACGCGAAAAAACTATGTGTACACGCTATAGATGTGAGTGAGTGTGCCTTAGCCTCGTCATCGCCTGTGGCAATGCTACGAGCGTGCTCGCTTGCTTCAGTAGGTACCATAGAACCTTGTGGTGTACGATCACTTGAAGCACTTGGTGCTGTATTGTTGTGTTTTTTTCTCTTTCCCAGAAATGGTTTCAGTACAGTTTTAGCCGAAAGATTTGGAAGGATTAAAAAACAGTTCTCCGGTAATTTTCTTTCATATAAAGAAATGTTTATACTTATTTAAGAATTTGCCAGCAAAATCTTGTAAAATGGCAATGTTCTAAAAGATGTACATTTAGATGTATTTAAAGTTGTGAAATTTTGGGAGTATTGTGTATGTAGATGCACAAACAATCATAGACGTATATAATATCATTCTTACATGGAAAAGATTGAAAGTGATTTCGAAGTTTCGGCTTATTTGCCGCTATCAGATTGTCTGACGATGGCAGGCCGACCGAAGCGTGAAACTTCCAAGTGACAGTTGACCGTAAAACTTTAAAAAGTAAGAAAAGTTTTGCGTAATCCTTCAGTTTAATGTTATCTTTAAATGTTTTTTATATATAACTTGAGATAAAATCAAGTTTTTACACACACACACACACACACACACACACACACACACACACACACACACACACACACACACACACACACACACACACACACACACACATACACACACAAACACACACACACATATATATATGTGGATGGCTGGACTTTGAGTCTCTACGTTCTGGTTATCTCTGTTTGCAGATTTTTATATTTCAGGTTATAACTGAATATAAACATATGATCTGTTCTTCTTTTGGAAGTGATACGTCTAGAAGAAGCTGCTTCTCTCCCAGAACGTCTTTGATCATGTCTAACTGAAGTGTTTTCATCTTTCTGTGTGAATAATAGTAATTTTAATCTTCCTGTATTAATGATCAGTCTCAGAGATATTTTGTTTTGCTTATCTCAGCCAGCCTTTTATGTTTTCAGTAAGTGCTGTTGTTGTTGTAATCATCATCATCATCGTCATCGTCGTCGTCGTCGTCGTCGTCGTCCTCCTCCTCCTCCTCCTCCTCCTCCTCCTCCTCCTCCTCATCATCATCATCATCATCATCATCATCATCATCATCATCATCATCATCTTCATCATCATCATCATCAAGATCCTCGTCATCAGCATCGTCATATCGTCATTATTATAATAATTACTATTTCGCCCGTCGCTACGTTCTGAGTTCAAATTCTGTCGCGGTCGACTTTGCCTTTCATCCCTCGGGGTCCATGAAATAAGCACCAGTTGAACGCTGGGATCGATGTAGTCGACACATTTCTACCTCTCCCAAGCTGCCCTTGTGGCAAAAATTTGAAGCAATTATTATGATAATAATTCTTAGTCTTGTTGTTGTTGCTGTTATTATTATTATTATTATTATTATTATTATTATTATTATTATTATTATTATTGCTATTACTATTATTATTATTATTATTATTGTTGTTATTATTATTATTATTATTATTATTATTATTATTATTATTATTCAACATTTGGTAGTTTCTACTGTACCAGCTGCTACACCTCCGGACTGCTGGGCTGTGTGTAGCATTGCGTAATCTTTTTTGTTGTTATGGGAGTGCAAACACTTCCCGGTATTGTATTGCGTCCGTTTGTTTTGTTATGGCGTCTGGTTACAATCTTTTGCTGTATTAGTGTTTGTATTTTGTGTTGTGTGTATAATACAAGTAGTGTTGTTCTTCTGTTGGGTATCAAGCCTGTTGGTAGTTGTTTATTTTATTGGATATTTGCTTTATAGAGTGAGTCTTATATTTGCGGATTGCTTTCTTTTAAGTTATTTTATAGCTCGTTTGTCATGGTGTCTGTTATTTTGATTATTGTTGTGTTGTGTTTCAGTATTTGCTTGTCTATGTGTATTGTTGATTTCCTGTGCTATACTATTCATTTCTGGCGTATGTAGCTGTTTAAAGATTTTACTCAAGCTTAGCCTTGTATTTGCTGTATGCATTGTTACGTCTGTTGTGTTCCTTTCTTTTGTGAGATTTTATTTCTTTTCGAAGATATAATCCCTGATAGGTTATATTTGCTTGGTTGCAACTCATTGTCTTGAGTTTTGAGATGTTTTGTTTTATCTTTTATTAATTTGTCGGATATTTGAAAGAGTGTTTTCCGAATGTTTTTTCTTAATTTCAACATTTCTTCTTTTCCATATTTCATATGTTACCTTGATCGTCTCGATGTGTTTTAGCTATAATTTTGCAGTGTAGACTGTATATAGTACTCCAATGTAGTCGTCATCTATCCACCGTTCTCTTTTGATTTTATTGTTTGCTTGAGCAATGACCTCAAGTGAGGAGTCTGTCAGTTCAGCGTTAACTTTTTAGCAGAACACCGTCTCTGGGCGTATTTGAAGCTTCCTTCGTATCGCGAGCGCTCGAGACTCACAGATCGAAGTTCACCTCTATTTGTTTTGATAGTTTTATTACCGAACACATTTGCTTTTTTCTCTAATATTAAAATGAGACCTGTTACAGTTTATATTTATTATCATTTCTCTCTTTTATGTTGTTTGAACACTGGGTGTTCTATGTTGTCGTGTTCATGTGTGAAAGGTTGTACGTGTACGTATGTGAACTGTATAAACATTACATTTATGTGCATATGTATGGAAAAGAGAATCCATATAAGATTAATATTTGTACTCACAGATTTTTTATAGGGAGATCGCATTTTCGCGTGTTGTTTAACTTGCTATATAAGTATATCGCATCCCCACGTGTTGTTTACACTCTCGCACACGTGCTTTGCTGAGACAACGTGCCTGGCAGCGAATATATTTCATATAAGAGAGAAAAATTTCGGTGTCCTGAAATTATTTACATTAAGGAACAATTTTTCTTCATTTCTTTGCAGTTTCTTAAATTCTGTGTTGCGATAACCACAGATTTAATCCTACTATTATTATTATTATTATTATTATTATTATTATTATTATTATTATTATTATTATTATTATTATTATTATTATTATTATTATTATTATTGCTATTACTATTATTATTATTATTATTATTATTATTATTATTATTATTATTATTATTATTATTATTATTATTATTATTATTATTAT
>NC_068985.1:28598854-28600434 GCF_001194135.2 Octopus bimaculoides
TATATATATATATATATATATATATATGGGCGCAGGAGTGGCTGTGTGGTAAGTAACTTGGTTACCAATCACATGGTTCCTGGTTCAGTCCCACACGTGGCACCTTCGGCCGACCAAATCCTCGTGAGTGGATTTGGTAGACAGAAACCGAAAGAAGCCTGTCGTATATATATATATATATATATATATATATATATGTCTGTGTTTGTCGCTTGACAACCGATGTTGGTGTGCTTACGTCCCCGTAACCTAGCGGTTCGGCATAGAAGACCGATAAAATAATTACTGGGCCTACAAAGAATAAGTCCTGCGGTAGCAGTCAAATGACTGAAACAAATAAAAGAATATATACATATACATATATAAACATATGGATACCAGTCAGCAACTGGGCAGGTTCACATCCGATTCGCAGATGTATGTGTGCGTGTGTGCGTGTGTTTTTCTGTGTATGAATTTTCTTTTTATGTAAACAATGGAGAGGTTGATAATGACATTGAAGTTTCTCCTTAATTACCTTCATTAGATAGTATGCTATCTCCCGCCTTCAGGTTGCCTCCATTCAGTTCAGATCGACAGAGCATCTCCACTCTCCAAATGTACTTCGACGTGATCTTGTTTTTCGACTTGTCTTTCTCTAATGTTCTTATCCTCCAGAAGTTCTACGCCATTGTTGTCGGCTTTACTACTTCTCGTTATTTCCTGGTCAGCGCTTTTATCTAGACAAAACGACGTGGGGAATATCTTGTGAGAAAATTTGCGCGATCTGAACAAGTGAGTCAAGTTGATTCCTTGCTCGTAAATCTTTAAATCGAACATGAAGTGGAAGTAGTTAATTGGTCTTAAGTTCTGCAGTCTGTAATCAGAAAACTATGAGACTAATGTAGAATTTTATTTTGTGTTTAAACAAACAAAAGAAAAATCTATAGATTTCGTCACTGATGTGTCTAACTGCGACCGAGAGAGAAAGACAAGGATGGATGAAAGAGACTGCCAGACGTATAGGTAGTTAGTTGGATAAATATAGATAAGTAGGTAGACACACAAACAGAATAGATTAGATTAGATTAGATAGATAGATAGATAGATAGATAGATAGATAGATAGATAGATAGATAGATAGATAGATAGATAGATAGATAGATAGATAGATAGACAGACAGACAGACAGACAGACATACAGACAGATAGATAGATAGATAGATAGATAGATAGATAGATAGATAGATAGATAGATAGATATGGGAAGTGTTAAAACGTGAGACAGTATCAGTTGGTGAGTTAGAAGATAAAAAAGATTGAAGAAAAACAATCTGATATTTAATGTGTGTGTGTGCATGTGGACATACAAATACACACACATATACACTCACACATATGTACGCACATATGTACGCACATTTATATGCATCATATTGCCTTCATTGATTTCTTACCTCTTTCTACTTCCCTTCCTGTCCACGTATTTTTTTATATCTTATGCCCTGTTGATAGGTTTTCACTCTCCTCACTTCCACACGTACCTATACATGTAATATATTATATCTATGTATATGTATACATACATACATATATATATA
>NC_068985.1:28601281-28604681 GCF_001194135.2 Octopus bimaculoides
ATATATATATATATATATATATATATACGACGGGCTTCTTTCAGTTTCCGTCTACCAAATCCACTCACAACGCTTTGGTCAGCCCGAGACTATAGTAGAAGACACTTGCCCAAAGTGCCACGCAGTGGGACTGAACCCTGAACCATGTGGTTCGTAGGCAAGCGACTTAACACACAGCCACTCCTACGCCTATGAACCTCTTGTTTATTATCTTATTCTAGTGGACACCATAGCTATACGATGTTTGAAACAGTTATAATAGCCTTCTGAAAATTTACGAATTTGCACTCCTGTGAGATATTATTTTTGTCTCTCATTGACTCGTCTATATGGTAGCTTGACTTACAAGAAATAACACTACATTTTCCTTAAATTACATTCTACCATATTAGAAAAAAACGGGTATTGTATTTCTTGTAGTCATAGATGTAGAAATGAAAAGAAGATTTAATGATCACATTTGAAATGATTTTGCTCAAAGCTGGAGAACAGCAGGGAAATAATATTTTCCAAATATATTTTGCAGTACTCTATATTTATGGCTTCATCTTACTAAAATCACTTGAAATATTTCTTCTTTTTTTCTTTCTAATAAAAAGTCAATTTTCAAAATAAACATTATCGCATGAACACATTTCTCGAAATAATATCAAAAATACAATTTTTTTTAAACATCGAGATATTTTTGTTGACCTAAGCAATAAATTTTTATACAAGATATTTCGAGCTGAAGGTATGGCGTAGTGAACTACGTAACTGATGTTTTCATTTTTATTTTTGTCTTCAGTAGAATGTTCATTCTTACATTGCTTATCTCCAGGTTAGACCTGACTGAGTTGATCTATGACCGACAATAATTTAAGTTTCCTTCCTACTAACTTATATTCTAGCACTTCATTCATCTAACACTACATCAGTGGTTTTCTACTGGGAGCCATATGACTACTGGGGGTCCATATAAGATTGGGAGGGTGGGCACGCCCGCAAAATAGTAAATTGAAGATCCCTAGTAGCATTTTAAGGATCCATAAAAAAATTTTGCTCACCATGTATTTATTTCCAGAAACAGCTAGGTTTCAAAGCTTAACGTGTTTCCAGTCACTGAAACGTTCTCTCAGGAGGAAGAGGATAGTGTGTAGGATAATATAGCAAAAACGATGGAGTATACGTGATAATATCGCCGTGTATAAAAATACTTATTTTGCATCTCAGTTTTTTTCATATGAGTTCACTAGTTACATTTTCTTTGTTTTGGTTTGTTCTTGCTTTTCTTTCTTCTTATAGTTGTTATTGTTATTATCGCCATCGTTGATACCAAGCAAGATATAGCATATGCAAAACCTGGTATTTGAGTCAATTTGTTGGACGAAATCAATATAAACTTCATTTATCTATTAATGTCTATTCTGTTTTCAGTTTTCACTTATTCAGACTAGTAGAAGTCATTTTATCAATTTCAACTTCATAGAAACACTAAACATTATCTCCAACCAATTCAAAAGCTTTGTTAATATTGTAGCATGCTTAGTACCGTTTTCCTTTTGTTCATTGTTATTGTAGTCCAACTTAAACGGCATTTGCTTTTGTTGTCCGTTTACATGTGTACACTGTCACCGGACTCAAACCAAACAAGGCTCTATTGAATCTATATTGTCGATAATCTGCTGATTAAATCGTTTTCTAGATTACTGAGTAATCAAACACTCATTTTCGAGTTCAAGTAGGACAGGACAGATATAAATATTAATGCAGTTTTCCGATGCAGATGGTGCGTTCTCTTTCAAAGACATTGATTAAAAAAAAAACTATCCGCTATCTTATGACAGCATATTGGCAGTGTAGTTTCTTTTTCAGTTCTTTTATTCATTTTATTTTAAACTTTTTATGCTTTATATATGTATCCGATTTCAATATTTCTATTCCATTATCTCAGTATGATATATCATACATATGTTTCTGTTATCTCATTGTATATATATCATTGAGAGCAACTTCTGACAGCACGATGTTGCAATTAGGTTCCGAATCAAGACTGTTGTACCTCTGTTTTAATTAAACGCATAATTACTTCCAGAAAAGCAGTCCAGGATGTTACACAAATTAATTTCAGCTTTCCTATAAACTTGATACTGTGCGTCTGTAATAAATAAATATATATATATATATATATATATATATATATATATATACATTACTATTGCATCTGACAAAACCATCTGTTGAAGGGGTAAGTCGATTGTATCGACTTAGTGTGCGATGTGTTGTTAGAATTTAATCTATGGACAAAGAAATAAATGGAAATTTTACCGGTATGTGTGTTAAATTATAAGGCAATAAAAGAGAATGACTCTCCCCAGACACAACAGAATATGCTTCGACACACGAACTCACATAAAGAATCTTGCAAACCAAATCCAAAAACGAAATAAAAAGTTTCTTTTTCATATATTCCGGAGGTAAAAAAAAAAAACTGCTCTTTACAGAACTTTCAGACTTGGTGGAAGGATGACATTCTGAAACCAGAGACCTGGCCTGAATACCTACAATAGAGTGGACTGCGCCAAAGGCAGCCAAAGTGCTAGGTGATGACGTTAACTCCATGAAATAGTTACGTCTATACTCCAAGAAGGTCATGGCGAGACTTGAACCAAAAATGTACAAAATCAGAACAAATGCCGCAAGGCATAAGTTCAGCTGTTCTTACTTCTCCGCTAGACCACCACCCTGGATTTAGTACATTTCTCATTGACTCTGAAAAACAATAAGACGAAATTAACACTCATGTGATTTGAATCCAGAGTAAAGTGACAAATACCGAGTGTCCTCAATCCGACTCTCAAACGACTCCTGCAATTTCCCGATTATAAGTACTAGAAGAATACAATGAATTGATTTGCCATGATGAACAGAAGATATCTAACACTTTAGGTAGCACCCTCATCAAGGTGTGATGCTGTCGATAGTACCAAATAGATAGATTGAGATTCGTTTCAATCAGAAAACACCACCTTCTGACAAGTTGTATTGCTGGAATTGTTTGCCATTTCTTCGTTTACACGGGAAATCGGTATATTCCAATTTTGAACCGTTTATGTTCTACTGCTTCTTAATGTAGATCATAACAAGCTTTCTGTAGATCAACAATGTGGTTACTTTATTAAATAGCATCCCTGGATGAGATTCTAGATATTACGAAAAAAAACAAAAACTATGTAAAAATTTAGTCCGGTGTTCTACCGTATCTGCTTTCAACTGTTTAAAATCCTCCACTGGATGTTAAAAAAGAAATTTATAGCTGGTAGATATATTTGTACATAATACATGTAATATATATATATATATATATATATATATATATATATATGTGTGTGTGTGTGTGTGTGTGTGTGTGTGTGTGTGT
>NC_068985.1:28605209-28611352 GCF_001194135.2 Octopus bimaculoides
CAACACAATCAAATCAAGTTGTTATTGCATTCTGTTTTGTTATTCCTCGTCCTAATAAAGAAGACATAATTAATTAAACATATGAAAGAAGCTTTCAATTTCCATTAGTTATTTATTTTTACTTCTTTATTTGTTATTGTTATTATTATTATCACAATTATCATCATCATCATCATCATTATTATTATTATTATTATTATTATTATTATTATTATTATTATTATTATTATTATTATTATTATTATTATCATCATCATCATTATTACGTTGAGCGAAATCCTTATAGGTATTGCATCTGTCGCTACGTTCTGAGTTCAAATTTTGTCGAGGTCGACTCTGCTTTCATATTGTTGTTGTTGTTGTCGTTGTTGTTGTTATATCTTTATCACATGTTTTGTTGTTATTATTATTATAATTGCTATTTAACAAATTTGCTGTTGGGTCGCAAATATTGCAAAGCATTTAAGTTTTATAAAAGCTATAATAGAAATTTTACATACTATTTATTTAGCATTACTCACGACTTTATTTGATTCCCCTATTTTTGTTTCTTTATTAACCTTATCATTAGGGCAGTTGAATCGTTAGAACACCGGAAGAAATGCTTAGCGACTTTTCGTCCATTTTTAGGTTCTGAATTCAAATTCCTCCGAGGTCGACTTTGCCAGTCATCCTTCCGGGGTTGATAAATTAAGTACCAGTGAAACAGTGAGGTCGATGTTAATGACTAGTCGCCTCCCCACAAATTTCAGGCCTTGTATCATTACTAGATTGAATTAGCATTATTATTGTTATCATTTTCCGATTGAATTGCATGTTAGTTCATTTTCCGACCGGGTCTCAATCAGAGACTTAAAGCACGTATACAGCAATCCCTCGCCATATCACGGTTTATTATCTCTGTTTTGCATTTATAATAAAATAAATATATACAAATTATTAAAATTATTTTAAAAAATATATACAGCACACTACTGTTTCTATTTCACGGATTTTCACCTATTGCGTGGGGTGGAACGTAACTCCCGCGATACTCGAGGGATTACCGTATATTAGATGAAGAGAAACATCATGAGAATGTGGACGGTTGATGTCAGCACATTTCTTTTAGTCTCATAGATTGTTGTTTTCCCAGGAATCTGGTCTTCCATATTTTAAAAAATCAGTGATAATTAAGCTTATCACTCGTTTATCTCCTAAGCACTTCTACTCCATCAAAGAAAAACAAAAGTATGTCTTTTACTTCTCAGTATATTAAAACAAAAACTAATCGAAAACGATGAGAGATACCTTTCAGTAATGAGTGAATTTTAATTTTTCCTAACTTGCTACAGCTGTTGTTTAGCCCCTGGTCTGCACTGGTCGATGAAAGATGGTTTAGGCATAGCCAGATTAGATTAGACTACTTTAAATCAAAGCATAGTATATCTTCAACTACATTATGTTTCCTTATTGAATATAGTCCGATATCATTTGAAGAAGTTTTGGTCTTTTTATTTTTAGGACAAGCGGCCAATAACGTAGCAGCTTCTGTTATTGGCTCGCCTAAATTGTTGAATTAAGAAATAAATCTATAGAATTATGTCTAAAAGGAAACGGATGGCTAGAGCATGGAAAAGACATGAAGGAAATATGGAAAATATTTTAATCGATCGCAAATGTGAATCTAAAACGCGTCAAAAATAGCATTTAACACTGGGCGGTATTTTAAATTAATGAATCCAATAAAACGCATGACTATGGAATGTATAATGTCAATATGCATTACAATTTTTCCTGTTATTGTTGTTGTTTTGTTTTGTTTGTTTTTACTGAAAGCAAACTCACTGAAATAGATTGATCTGAAATTAGTCATAGAATTCGAACTCATAACAGATACGGGCAACAATAGAAATAATAAACAATAAACAATTTTAATTAAAATCAAACATGAAATGTGTGAATTGTCTGTTTAGATTGATGCTTTATTAGTTTGAGGAAATAATGAAATTAGAGCTGTGATGGTTACGCCTTTCCGAGAATAACAACGGTACGGATCAACGAAGCACCTCAATCTACTAGCAGTAACTGACAAACTATCTCCAATCCTAGCTCACTGAGTTAAACAATGATACTGAATAATGTAATTCTAGACATTCCTAAATGATAGAATGGTCATAACTGGGATACTTTTGACAATAGGTTTCTACTTGGTCAATAATGATCTACGACTAAACACCACCGACACCAAAAGCCACAACAATATTAGGAATGTGAATCAAAATTTGTAAGCTAGCGCGCAAAGAAAACCGTTTGGTGGTTCATCATCTTCTAAAGAAGGCGTTCTTCTTAAATTTGTAAAACATATATAGTATTTCGAAACTGGTCCATGGTAGCATTACTAACTAGACCCTATTTAACTGCTTACAAGTTTTGTCACTGAATTATTTATATCAATTTCTATGTGTTACTCAATAGACATGACTAGCGCTTGCTAGTTGAGTAACGTTACCTAGTGGAATAGTTAAATTTAGAAGTTTAGGTTGGTGCAACTATCCAAATAACAGCTTTCTAAAGGATAGAAATTAAGGATTGTCAATAAGCAGCAGTTATGTTACATCGTATCACTTCTGTAGTTAGCTAATCGATAAGAAAGCTTTTTAAATGTATTTTAGATCAAATTTAGATATGTAAACAGTATAACTTTAACTAGTCATAATAGTGGAACTAGTAGTGTAACAAGTGGTCGGGCGTGCTTACTATTTAGAAGAAAGCTCAACCAAATATTTAAAATTAAGTATAAAACTTGTGGAAAATAATTGTAGTAAAATACTGTTTTTAACACCGGTAGCAGAAATGAAACCAAGATGCTTATGTGACATTAAATAAACCAATTACGATGATTTATATTGTTAGAGAAATTCAAGCAAGTGTAAATTGTAACAGACATGGAGGGAGAACAATGTAAATGATGTAAGTGGAGCATATCAGTTGGAACAAGGTCAGTGTAGTGTAGAATGAAATATCATACTTAATAAGGATAAAAGTCGATCAATGGTAATAATATGGCTATTGTAAGCTATTGTAATTAATTACATTGCTATGCATGATTTATTCAACCTTGACCTTTGTTAAAATTCACATCGCTTAATTTTTAATCCAATTTCACTTGAATCGTCCAATTAACTCATGAATTATGCAAAACTCTCGACACTAATCACTATCTCTACTTATGCAATCGTATGGTTTCAAAGAGAAAGAAGCCAATACCTGGCAAGTCGAGATAACGATGTAATTTCGAGAAGATATCGCTTAACAGAACGGCTAGGACCATCTCCATTTCTTCTCTTAAGAACATAATGAAAATTGCTCTCTGCTCAAGGCGATGTCGATATATTAAACCTTGCTCTTTTGTTCTTGAATGAAAGACTCCGGCAGAAACACATTTTTTCTAGTCACGCAGTTATCTACCAAATTTTTTACTTGGTCAGGTGGTTCACATTTAGCATCTCTTTATTACTATAGCAGTAGTGAAAGAAACTTTGCTGTATTTTTCATTTCTTAACTTAATTTTGAAAAATAGAGAGTTTGTGCTTTTGTACGTGTACTTGCTGTTGACAACCATACAGTTAGAATTGTTCGAACCAATGTCGCTGTTATCTGTCAAGAAGTAACAATTCTCAGAAGGAGGTGAAGATGCTGTCAAAGTATAAGGACTTTGAAACTGAAGTAAGCGGGATACGAAGCATGCCTGTGAATACAACACCAATTATAACTGGAGTAAAAGATATGGTGAAAGAAATCATTTATCGACATACTGGGCACACAAAGTTACACACATTAGGAAAAACAAACAATTTCCCTGATGGACACAGCCCATATAGTAACTGAAACAGCACACTCTCTGCTCAGTACGTAAACTATACCATATTAAACCCCACCCAATTAAATAACACACTAACACGATTAGAAATATAAAATAACGAAAAATTATGCTAACGATTTTGCTAGCCCACGGCCTTCATAATTATCCTTTCTCCTATAGGTACAAGGCTTGAAATTTGGTGGGAGGAAGAGACCGATTACATCGATCCCAGTGCTAAAATGAAAAGTCGACTCCGGCGGCACTTGAGCGGAGAACGTAAAGACAGATGAAACACTGCTTGGCATTTTGTCTTGTAGGGTTACGATTCTGCCAGCTCGCCTTTGATAATAATAATAATAATAATAATAATAATAATAATAATAATAATAATAATAATAATAATGATAATAATAATGCAAGATCACGAAGAAGAAGAAGAAGAAGAAGAAGAAGAAGAAGAAGAAGAAGAAGAAGAAGAAGAAGAAGAAGAAGAAGAAGAAGAAGAAGAAGAAGAAGAAGAAGAAGAAGAAGAGGAGGGAGATGGGGAGGGTAGGAGAAGGAGGAAAGGGGGTAGTATGAGGAGGGGAGTCTTACATAACCTTGTAGCTTAAGGTTTTGGGGCGTTGAAAAGTATTGATACGAACAATACGTTTCATCTTCCGTTCTCGTTTTGTTTGGTTTTGGTTTTGGTTTTGTTTTGTTTTTTCATGGAGAAATGTAACTGCGCAAATTTGCATCTGTGAAGAAAACAACGAAAAACAATTATAACAATTACTTTCGATTAGGGTGAACACCAAATATATTGAATATAAAAGGAAAGAATATAATCAATTGAATCTCTTCATGCGTATTCGCTGCATTTATATACCCAACACATGAGTAAAGAAAGGCAAGATCTCATTTGAATTCAGAAAAAAGTGAGATTCTAAACAAGATAATGTAAATGATTTACGCTGACACCTAGTAACATGCACCATCTTCACAAACGGCAATAGTAACAAGTAATAAAATTCTATTTATGGAAAGGTTTCAAAAACAACTCAATGGCTGATAACGAATACGATATATGCTATAAACAACTTTTCCTGAATGCGATAGCTGATTGGTTAAAGATCTTATTTTATTTTCTCCATCTATCTCTCTTTCTTTCTTTTTTTATTTTCTTTTTCCAGCCTCTTAGTAGTTTACAACTTGTAAATCAAAGCCGTCTGACTACTGTTGATCATGCATATATATATATATCATTTTCAACTATTTTTCGGCCTAATCTTCATTTATTCGTCGATCACTGTTGCATATCTTTACTCTACTATTCGCCATTCTTCTTTCTACATACTATCATGCTGAAATAACTTCTTTTGACAGGCTTTCCGTATTATAATTTATTGTGCTCCAATTTTGTGCTTCTGCAAGAATGAATAATGCAAATTACAAAATAGTTAAACTTGGTTAGCCTATTCTTGAAATTCGAAATGGATAAACGGAAAAAATTCCTGAATATTCAGTTTCCTTTGTCTAGGCACAAAACCCAATATTTTTAGGTGAAATCGAAATCTGTATATTACAGTATTAAATATAAAGGAGTCAAATCAACCAAAACGGACATTGAATTAGTAATAACAAGACATTGAGCCTGTTTAGCACAGGTCTATAATGAAAGTTCTTCCAGATGTGGTTATCACATGTTTTTAGGTATTTTAAGGTTACATATTAAGTGCTAGTTTTTTAGACTTTTCTTTTCAAGTCGATACGATATATTTGTTGAAGAGATATTCAGGTATTTAGCTATTATTTTCGGCAAATCGAGGGAATGCGTGGATAGAACCGAAACATATTAATAATAGGTTATTACCTCTGTTGCAGCATATAACATCTTAAATACAGATTCTATTTTCTTGAGTCGGGTTTTTATTGAAAGGTATAGAAATTGTTAGTCTTTCTGAAGTAATAAATAAAAAAAAGAGACATTTGCTTTCCAATTCACCCAGAGAATATATACGTACTCACAAACATACAAATATATATATGTGCGTGTGTATACACACACACACACACACATATGCATAGATGCTGTGTAAATAACGGTCCGGACCGGCCAACATTTTAACATAGCTGTTATGTCATAGCATATGAACGAAAATGACACTTGTCTATAATAAGCTTACAGAATTATAGTTGAACTATAATCATCATCATCATCATTCTTTTTCATCATCTTCTTCTTCTTCTTCTTCTTCTTCTTCTTCTTCTTCTTCTTATTATTATTATTATTATTATTATTATTATTATTATTATTATT
>NC_068985.1:28616049-28616780 GCF_001194135.2 Octopus bimaculoides
ACACTTGCCCAAGGTGCCATGCAATGGGACTGAACCGGAACCATGTGGTTGGTAAGCCAGCTACTTGCCACACAGCCACTCCGGCTCCTATACATATAATATATATGACTATATGTGTGTGTGTGTGTGTGTGTGTGTGTGTGTGTGTGTGTGTGTGTGTGTGTGTATGTTTGTGTGTGTTTTTGTGTACGTGCACACGCACATACACGCACATACACACACTTTGTGTTTGACGGAGTTTGTGCATGTATGTGCAAATGTATGTTCGTGCGTGCACACGCCTCTGTGTGTGTGCGTGCGTGCGTGCGTGCGTGCGTGCGTGTGTATACATGAGCATGTAATTCGATTTCTTATTGAGAGGAATAAACTTGTGTGCAATTGAAAGTTTTCTCAAGGCCACAGGTGATGTGATTTGACAGCGGTCAGAAAACAAAACCGGCTTTGCAATACGGACTCCACATTGCAAGACACACACATACACACACACACACAAACACACACACAAACACGCATTCATATGCGTACACATGTACACAGCGAGCGTGATATATCTATTTCACTGTTTGCTGTCATGCATGAATAAGTATTTTCTTCTATGGCATCAATCTCTGCAAATAGCATGAATGCATTTCTGGAATATGTATGTAATTCTAAGTGAGTGAGTGCGTGTCTGTGCATAAATGTATATGTGTGTATAGATTTATAAGTTCGTACATATATATATATATATA
>NC_068985.1:28617338-28619173 GCF_001194135.2 Octopus bimaculoides
TGTATGTATATGCAGCATGCGATGGGTAAATTGTTGCCATTTATACTTTAAATATTGCGCATGCGCATTTTTTTTGTTTTTGTTAATCTGTCAACTACACATTTTAGTAAGTTCACTTGAGCACCGTCTATGAGAAAAAAAAACAATACTATAATGCAATTCACTCTGCCAGAAATTTGGAAACGACATGCTGTACTGCTTGGCATTCCCACTGGAAGCTCCAATACGGACATTTTATAGTGTTTGGATGTCAATCTCAGGACATGTACAGAGAGTCTTAAAAATCAAACACCCGGTCAACATCATCATGATTACGTTATGCCTCTATTCATCTTCCCACACGGCCTCAGACTCAACACGGAGGCCTATATCAAGTGCCTGGAGGAGCTAGTGCTGCTCTGGGTCAAGAGGGAGTTTGCTGGAATAGCCTACGTCTGGCAACAGGACTCTGTACCCTGCCACACAAGCAGGAGAACCCTCTCATGGCTGTCTGACAATTTCTGCGACCACATCACTCCTAACAGCTGACCACCTAACTTCCCAAACTGCAACTCCTTTGATTATTATATGTGGGGCGCAGTTGAGACCAACAAAACTCCATGTAACGCCAAAGATGAACTGAAGGCAAGGATTCTGGCAGCATTCAGCAATTTAATCAAGGTGACCGTCCAGAAGAATTGCAGGAGATTCCGAAGTCATCTGGAAGCCGTGGCTGAAGCTAATGGCGATTTTATTGAATAAATTTACTCTTAGTATTTCAAGATAGTTTTATGTAATTTTGCTAAATATATCTGTTAAAGTGAGATGTTAGTGTTATTTTCATTTTTGCGTAATTTGGACGACAATATATTCACCGCACCCGGTATAGATAGATAGATAGATAGATAGATAGATAGGAAGAATCGAGATCCTTTTCAAGGATTCTGTGACTGGTGATGCGAAAGGAGAAGTTCTTCTAAGAGTAGTGTAGGTGAATCTCTAAAATAGTTTGGATCAAGCTCATTCACTAACACAGAAATAAGTTTCCATAACGAGGATATATAAACAGTAATAAAATTATCATGCACATACACAAAAATAACATCTTTGATCTTCTATTTAATCTCAACTTTAGATAAATAGCTCCGTCACTGATTTTAAAATAGCATAATTTGATGCACATAACGAAACATAATAGATTAACCTTGAAGACAATGCGCAATCTTTTATATTGGCTTCTACTATCTAGACACGTGACTCCAGATATAAAAGGGATGCAGAAAGGAATGATAGGAACATATCACCACAGACCTTTCTTAAAGACATTTGTGACGTACGTAAATGCTTCGTATAAATATGAAACCTAAATCATAAATTCAACTCCTCAGAAAATTGCCCCTCCTAAGGAAAACTCCGCAGAAAATTGCCCCTCTTAACGAAGCATATTGTTATGTTTGCTGATATTAGCTAGCGTTATTGTTAACGTTTAATCCTTTATAGAATAATGAATTTTGTGTGGCCTTTCTATTGTTTAGTTTAGATTAGCTTTAATGCGAATCTGCACAACCAAATAGTAATACATGTATTTTCATGTCCATGGCTGTTTTCTGACATGATACACCTGTTTCCTAATTTACTACTTTATTACGACATTATTTCTTTATTACTTCAATGTTTTATAATCCTGATTGATGACAAACACCAACTTAAACTGAATATGTTTCATGCATTCGAAAAATGTAGGAAATTTTCTCTGTTCTTACTTGACGGTTCATCAAAAAAGCGCTCGAACAACGGATAAGAATGTTATATACATGATTATATTACACACACACATACACACACACAGATATATA
>NC_068985.1:28619613-28623048 GCF_001194135.2 Octopus bimaculoides
ATATATATATATGTGTGTGTGTGTGTGTGTGTGTGTGTGTGTATGTATGTATATGCATATATAATGTCCGTGCAGGCATAGGTTTGTGTGTCCAGCTTATGTCGTGCATCATTACAGAAAATGCATAATTCCATCATTTATTTTGATGGTATTTCAGGTTCTAATGCATTTCATGATTAGAAGAAAAAACTATAACAGAAATGCAAATGCAACAACTTATCTAGCGTTCAAAGAAATTCATTGGACGAGCTTTAGAATGTTGCTAGTTTCCTGGTAAGTCCTTGCCTATGACAGGTTTGTATTTGAAACTGTACCCAGTACCACCTTATATACTTGTCGTAAATGTTCCATCATATAAAGCGCTTCTTGACACACAAATTCGAAGTGCTGTAAAGTGTCCTTTCAGTGTTAAGGACAATATTTTACTGATAGTGTCCTTCATTTTGTATACCTTTCGAAACAAAGGCATTATTCACTCTATATATATAAATATCTAGAACAGACATGTTTCATCCTCACCTGATTCGAGAATTATTTATCAGCAGGATAATATAGCAGTTACAACAGCTATGAACACAGTTAATTGATTTTTTTTTTCGTTATGTCAAGTTTGTCTATAACACCACTTCATGTATCCATTTCATCGCATAGAAAATGTTTATAAATGTTTTAAGATATGTACAGAGAAAATGAGAGAGACAGAGACAGAGAGAAACAGCGAGAAAGAGGGAGATATATAGAAAGAGTGAGAGTGCAAGAGAAGTAGATCGTTGTATTTGGCTATTAATAATAAACTTCTATTTCCATTTTATTTCAGCTCACATGACAACCGAAAGTATTAACCATTGAAGTAATATTGGAAGAAACGAGAAATTTATGGATACTGTACAAGGAAATAGCACGGAAATTTCAGCGTAAATTTTGTTGTACGAATCATGGGAAAGTATTTTTACTCAAACAAATTTAGGACAGTTTGCTTGAAACTGTCAAGAACTTGGACACTTTGATTTCAGTTTAACACTCATAGAAAAAGAAAAAAATTGAAATCATAGGAGCGAAATCAAATTTCTAGGAGCGATAACAAATCTAATTTCTATCAGAATGTTGAATGTGTCCAAATTTGGCCTAACCGGATTGTTCATTTTACGTCAGATGTACATTTTAGTGGCTGGTAAGTTAAAGAACTTTTCGTTTACGATTTTATAATCATTTTTCGTTTTCCAAGCTTTGTGAAATAACATTGCTTATCAAATGAACCTAACATGTTTGACAGCATGCGATATAAAAATTTGTTTGCATTTTTAAAGTGGGAAAAGACTTGCTTTGGATTCTCTACTTTTTGGTGGAATGGTAAGGGAGCTAGCATGATATGCAGTATGCCATGTGCTGTTTTAGACCAGGTCTGACCACATCCGATTTCTTGCAGGAGAGCAGAGACAGGAAGAAGAGAAGAAGGAAAGAAATAGGAAAATCAATCCCAGTACCGTGCAAGCATTTTTTTATTGACCCCGAGAGGATAAAGTGTATCATGTAGACAGTCGGATAGATGAACTTAAAGCAATCTATCTGATGTTAGAACGATTCTGCCAATTGACCTGAAATGGTTCGTGCCTCTGACAGAACCATAAAGGTTCGCATTACATTCCATACAACTTTTAATATGTCTAATAAACACCGGAGTATTAAAAACCTAGTGTGATCTGCGTCGGCACATAGTATTATTTAAAATTCCACAAATGCGGATTGATTCGTATGTGGAGGGGGAGTCAAAATTTCTAGTCAGGATTCCTGTTACCAAGGTATATGAAAGTATCCAAATTCCTTAAATTTAAACAACGTTAGAGTTCTATTTAGTATTTAGTTCAGCCATCCAGTTGCAGGACGCAAGGACAACAAAATTCCATCTATAATATAGTGATTTTAATTGAAGCAATTATAGCTTCTATCTCACTTATTTCTGATCTAATGTTCCGTAAATTACTTGGTTTTTATTATCACAGTTAAACTTCTTATTTTACTAAAAGGCACAGTCATCCTGGACTCGACTGAACGCATTATTTTAAGGAATGTTACTAAATATGGCAAGGTTAAGCTCGCTACAAATTTTGTCCCTATGTATAATATTCTGACTCTATGTATAATACTATTTTTTTCTTATACGGACACTAGGTCAAATATTATTCGGCGTAGGTAGTTAAGCACGCATAATATACTGGTCTTCATTGCTGTTATTAGAGATCTACTGATTTTAATTCTCACAATTAGACCTTCTCCATACCTTGTGTCTTACCCGATCATCCATAACTTATTGGTTTTACTTGTCACAATTAGACATTTTCCATTGTTTATTTTTATTCTGACTATCCATGATACAGTGTCTTTAATTGTTCCAATTTTAATTTATGTGGTGTTTATTTCTTATCTGACTATCCATAATATACCGATTCAAATTGTCAAAATTAGACATTCTCCATCGCTTATTTTTGATGTAGTTGCTAATGTTAGAAATCATTATCGAATCGCTGATGGTGAAAAATTGGTAAAATCGTTAGACGTCGGAAAAATGTCTTGCCTATTGAACTATGTTCGTAATCTGCGTTCTAGTTGAAGTCATTTCCGTTCATGAAAATCAGCGCTGCAGGCTTAAAAAAGTTTTTTAGTGTTACAGAATCTTTCATCACTGTATAAATATTTGACGTTCTGCTTCTGACAATTCCGTCGAATAAAGTATCGGCAGCACGTCATTGCTAAAGAAGCTGAACCCGGGTTCACAGTATGAATCTTGTCATTTTCAAATATCTTGACGACTTGATGCGTCAGATAAAAACGAATCAGTAAATGATAAACAAGGCAAGCAAGCACATAAAAACACTGGCACACACAGGTCTGTACATGCGCACACACAGGTCTGTACATGCGCACACACAGGTCACGAACATGCGCACAAGAACATACATTCAGAAGTACGCATTCTCAAACCAAGTAATTATGAGCAAACAAGTACGTCACTATGTAACCATTCAACATACCAAAAATAGCATTCAAATCTTTAAATAGACCCTAACACTACACAAAAGGGAATGTCATGTTGGATAATATCAGTACTGGATATACGAAGTGGTATAATGACCAACAATGGAATAGGTCATAATTCTATTGATAAGACCACAGCGGGAGTTATGCAACATCAAAGACAAATGCATCTCTGCTGCGCTATCAATTTTGTCTAAATTGTACGAGATCAGACTAAAGAACAACTAATTCGAGTTAAAATTCACAAGGAGAGTGCATATTCTTCTTTCTTTAATATTCATAACAACCTTGAAATTTTCTGTCTTCATCTTCTAGGTTAGATTTATGTTTCATTTACATAGCTGTAAAGTTGACATTCCACATGCATACATGTATGCATATATATATATATATATATATATA
>NC_068985.1:28623679-28627329 GCF_001194135.2 Octopus bimaculoides
ATTATATATGTATACATTTATGAATATACGTACATTTATATCTGTGTGTGCGCGTGCGTGTGTGTCTGTGCGTGTATGCGCGTGTATCGTGCGTTAATCTGTAGAATTTGAAAAGTTACTCGAGTGCCGGGAATTTCATGCTTGGCACTTACCGAAACAAATACGTGCTTTGCACGAAGCGTTCACCATTTGAATCATTTTGTAACTTCTGCCGATTAAAACTTTTGATAAAAATATATACATACTCATGTTTTAAGTTGTATCCATCCTTTTTGTACTGCCAAACTGATATACGTATGTATGTATGTATGTATGTATGTATATGTTTGTGTGTGTGTGTGTGTGTGTGTGTTTGTATGTATGTGTGTGTATACATAAATGCACGTACGTATATAAGTGTGTGTGTGTGTGTGTGTGTGTGTGTGTGTGTGTGTGTGTGTGTGTGTGTGTGTGTGTATGTGTGGGGGATTCAAACAAATAAACGCTAGCGCCATTTCGCATGAAATAACTTCCGATCACTCTAAGAAAGTGTTAGAACGAAAAATATCGGAAGCTTTAGTCGACAATTTATTTCGGGTCACCACACTTCAAGTGTTACTGCTTACGAATATCTGCACAGAAATGGATTTAAATGGGTGGGACACAGATATGTATAAGATTCCTAAAGAAATCAATAAAGAACGTGAGATAATTGTAGCAATTGGATTAGGAATGTGGAAATGTTTATTTTTTATATATATTTATTTTTAAATAGAATTTTTTGATAGGGAAAAAGAGTATTCATTGCCTTGTTTATTTGACGTATATTCAGACAAACGGACGCGATGTTGTCGTAGAGAGAGTGACTGTAACATCTGTCCACCTCAATTTTTTCATCTTCTTTTCGTTTTTTCATTTTAAATCTTAATATATTAAGTGGCTGAAATCAAATGCCATAGTTTGATGAGCAACTAATGGGAAGATGACAGTGCATTTCTGAGAGATAAAATTTACTGAAAACATATAACGGATATGACGTTTTTTGGGTTCTTTTTCTTTTTTTTTTTTTTTTGCGTTTTCCGAGAGAGAAGTTTACTGCTAGAATATTTAACTCATTTTAATGTGTTTTATAATTTTGCAGCAAGTTGAAATTTAAAAAAACACAAAAAGGCGATACAGAAAAATTCCAATAAACGTTGATCTTGTTGACTGAAAGTTGTGACAACTTAAAACGACAAGCAAGACATCGACCGAACTTTAAGGTTAATAATATCTCCTTGAAATATAGGATTCAGTTTTGAATCAATAAGTTTGAGCAAGAGTTCCGTAGCAGATACCTCTCCCTCTCTTTGTACCAAAGGTACATACATACATATATGTATGTACATATATATATATATATATATATATATATATATATATATATTTATATATATATATATATGTATATATGTACACACACACGCATATATATATGTATGTATGTTTGTGTGTATGTATGTATTTTCTCATGTCTTACGAATTGGAAGTAAGTACTTGTGCACTGAAAAATATATCCACAGCATTCAAGAGCTCAATTAGTTAACATGGCGTTAAACTCCGATCTCTTATTATTACTTCAATGCAGTAATAACAGCAGGAATGATATTGTATAATGTTCAACATTGACTACCTTGCTAAATCATCAGAGCAGAATACTAGCAAGAGTGAAGGCGCAATGGCCCAGTGGTTAGGGCAGCGGACTCGCGGTCATAGGATCGCATTTTCGATTCCCAGACCGGGCGTTGTGAGTGTTTATTGAGCGAAAACACCTAAAGCTCCACGAGGCTCCGGCAGGGGATGGTGGCGAACCCTGCTGTACTCTTTCACCACAACTTTCTCTCACTCTTACTTCCTGTTTCTGTTGTGCCTGTAATTCAAAGGGTCGGCCTTGTCACACTGTGTCACGCTGAATATCCCCGAGAACTACGTTAAGGGTACACGTCTCTGTGGAGTGCTCAGCCACTTGCACGTTAATTTCACGAGCAGGCTGTTTCGTTGATCTGATCAACTGGAACCCTCGACGTCGTAAGCGACGGAGTGCCAACAACTAGCAAGAACAGAAACAAAAATTAGAAGGATATTTCAAAAATTTCATTTGTTTTGTTATGGACCCGTTTCCATGACTACAACACGATATTGTCAACAATAATTACAAGATTATTGTGGCTACTCAACCAATATGGTTTAAAGTGATATAGAAGTCATTTCATCAGGAACAGTTTTACAATATAATCTTAATAAAATTGAGTATATGTGTACGCACGCACGCACGCACGCACGCACACACACACACACATAAGTGAGTTTCAGTAATCGAGGTGTAGGAAGAAAGTTAGCTTCAAGCAATCTGTATTAAATATATAAAAAAATCCACGGACAATAGTGGTATACTGAGATGCAAAGTTCAGGTTTTTTGTTTTTTTTTTGTATCGAAGAACGATAAGCTGAAAAAAAAGTTTAGAAATAATATATTTCTAAATCTCTCAGAGAGATTTATGCAGTAGTGATACGATGGAGTAGTTGTAGGCTGTCAACTTAATGTGACAGTCCCTTGAAGGGAATAATACTACTGTTGGTTAGACCTAGGAAGCTGCACCGCTTCCTGTCGGCCTTGACACATTTCCTGCGTCTTTATGTCTACAATTGGAAGAGAAGCACTTCCACCCAGCTAAGCCTGCATCATGACTGAAGGGGGTCACCTCTTCCTCCTCCTCATTATATATTATATCATATTGTAGTGTGTTATATTATATTATAAAATAAGAGCAGAAAAATTACATCAAAAAATCATCACAGAAGATATACGTCCAAAATAATATTGTATTAATAGATAGATGTATGAATATATAGTGTGTGTGTTGGCACTCCGTCGCTTACGACGTCGAGGGTTCCAGTTGATTCGATCAACGGAACAGCCTGCTCGTGAAATTAACGTGCAAGTGGCTGAGCACTCCACAGACCAGTGTACCCATAACATAGTTCTCGGGGATATTCATCGTGACACAGTTTGACAAAGCTGACCCCTTGAATTACAGGCACAACAGAAACAGGAAGTAAGAATGAGAGAAAGTTGTGGTGAAAGAGTACAGCAGGGTTCACCACCATCCCCTGCCGGAGCGTCGTGGAGCTTTAGGTGTTTTCGCTCAATAAACACTCACAACGCCCAGTCTGGGAATCGAAACCGCGATCCTATGACCGCGAGTCCGCTGCCCTAACCACTGGGCCATTGCGCCTCCACGTATGAATATATAAGGTATGATTATTTAGAAAGATGTTTAAAAAGTTAAACAACGTCTTTAGACATCATCTTTTTCATATATTTTTAAATAGCATTCGATTAACTACACGGAAATTCACCCTCTTTCTCTCTGACGAGTAGATGTATTACCTAATAATGATTTTCAATTTTAGATTCCATTTCGAAGAGTAATGCATTCATGAAACGCTCGTAAGATATTTTAAGCTTTTAAACTTTTTAAATAATCATAATTTATATATTTATACATTTATCTATTAATGCAATATTATTTCGGACGTATATCTTCTGTGATGATTTTTTGATGTAATTTTCCTACTCTTATTTTATAATATGATATATAATCCTCCTTATTAAATGTCTAAATACCTTT
>NC_068985.1:28627486-28632095 GCF_001194135.2 Octopus bimaculoides
ATATATATATATATAAACGGATTAATCAACAGAGTACAGTGTCTTCAAGTTGATGAGTACCTCATATTCCCCTCCACTCTCTAATTGCTATATATATATATTATGTGTGTCTGTGTTTGTCTCCCACCATCGCTTGACAATTGGTGTTGCTGTGTTTACGTCTCCGTAACTTAGCGTTTAGGCATAAGATACCGATAGAATAGTACCCAGCTTAAAAAATAGTACAAGTGTCGACATTTGGCTAAAAAGTCTTCAACGCGGTGCCCCAGCATGGCCGCAGTATAACGACTGATATGTATGTAAGTGTATGTATGTGGATGTGTGTGTGGTGCGAAAGAAAGAAAGCAAGAAAGAAAGAAAGAAAGAAAGAAAGAAAGAAAGAAAGAAAGAAAGAGATATTTGTGTTTGCTTTGTGTTTCACCGTTACTGTTTCTGAATCACTGTGAATATCTGTACAGGAAGTCACATGATTTTAACGGACTATGTTTACTTTTTCTCTTGGTGTTGCTGAGGAGACTTCAAGCATCACAACGAACACAATCTTTATCCCCAGAATCAACTTTATCATATCAACATCGGTTTCCATGCTACAAGACAGTATCCAAATCTTCCTAGTGTTTTTTATGTACCATTTTCAAATAGAAAATAGAAAGAAAATCTGAAAATGAAAGCTATGGCATAATACAGTATGTCAGAAGTACATGAGACAGTGTAGCTTTAATCCATTTTATCACTGGACTACGCTTAATCAAAGATCGACACCCTCTCCAATTTCGTAAATAATGTGACCATGTTGATTTGTCTTTCTTTCGTGGTATATCCATGAGCGGAGGAAGAGGTGGTAAGTATATTTGGAGCTAGGCATCTGTTACTAAAATGAATTAAAGCTACACTATCTCATGTACTTCTGATATACTGTTTTATGCCATAGCTTTCATTTTCAGATTTTCTTTCTATTTTCTATTTGAAAATGGTACAGTTTTAAAAAATACTAGGAAGATTTGGATACTGTCTTGTAGCATGGAAACCGATGTTACTAGAAACAGCCCTGGCATAGCGGAGGTGGTAAAGTTACTGTCACTGCAATACCGTCGACCACGACGAAAAAAGCCAAAACACGATCAGAACTGAACTCGGGTTAAACAGTATTAAGGTCTAAACATCTATTTATGGTAACCTCTAAATTTGTATCTGAAAGTTGATAATTTTTTTATTACTAGTGCAGGGAGGTATGATATTGATTGTTCCATGGAATTTATTCCAAGGGCACCTAAACAAAACGATACATTTTTGGAATTGGTGATAACATAAGGTTACAGTATGATTCAACTACTGACTATTCAGGAACTTTTAGACGCATTGATGCATGATGTGTGTCAATTTTGGTACCGCAATTGAAAGAAATTTCGTGCGGTGGAAACGATGAAAATAAATTGATTAAAGGAAAGTGTATACATGTGTGAGTAAGTGAGTGTATGTGTGTGTGTGTGTGTCTGTGTGTGTGTGTGTGTGTGTATGTGTGTGTACGTGTGTATGTGTGTGCGTGGACGCTCGTGCATGCGTGAACGCCTATGAGTGAGTGAGTGAACGAGCGTGTGAGTGAGCGAGCTTGTGAGTGAGTGCGCGTGTGAGTGAGCGCGCGAGTGCGTGAAGGAGAGAGACAGAAAGAAACAAACAAACAAACAAGGAAATAAATAAATAAGTACAGAAAGAATTAATGAATGAAAGAATGAATGAATGAAAAACAGAATAATAGAAAAAGAAAGGTGATGCAGGCATTGACAGAGAGATTCAATCATGTTTAAACAGTGTAAGTATGAATCAATGTTTCTCACAGACAATACACCTTGTAGATAGACGTACATACATACAGATAGACTGACAGACATACAGATAAAAAGATAGATAGATAGATAGATAGATAGATAGATAGATAGATAGATAGATAGATAGATATTATTTGTTATCTCTCCTTTTTATTTGTTTCATTGATTTGACTGCGGCCATGCTAGAGTACCGACTTTAGTCGAACAGATCGACCCAAGGACTTATTTTTTGCATGCTTAGTACTTATTCTATCAGTCTTTTTTGCCAAACCGCTAAGTTACGGGGAGGTAAGCACACCAACATAGGTTGTCAAGCGATGGTAGGGGGGACACAGACACAGACACACACACACACACACACACACACACACACACACACAAATATATATATATATATATATATATATATACGACGGGCTTCTTTCGGTTTTCGTCAACCAAATCCACTCACAAGGCTTCGGTCGGCCAGAGACTATAATAGACTATAAAATTGCCCAAGGTGCCTCGCATTGGGACTGACCACCGAACCATGTGGTTGGGAAGCAAGCTTCTTACCACACAGCCACTCCTGATAGATAGATAGATAGATAGATAGACAGACAGACAGACAGACAGACAGACAGACAGACAGACAGACAGACAGACAGACAGACAGACAGACAGACAGACAGACAGACAGACAGACAGACAAATGTTAATGAAGGAAAAATGTCAAATATTGTATCCATTCTTGCTGAAACTTTTGAATGATATTTATAATTGTGTATAGGCGCAGGAGTGGCTGTGTGGTAAGTAGTTTGCTTACCAACCACACGGTTCCGGGTTCAGTCCCACTGTGTGTCACCTTGGGCGGGTGTTTTCTACTATAGCCTCGGCCGACTAAAGTCTTGTGAGTGGATTTGGTAGAAGGAAACTGAAAGAAGTCCGTCGTATATATGTATGTATATATGTATGTTTGTGTATATGTTTGTATGTCTGTGCTTGTCCCCCCAACATCGCTTGACCGATAGAATAAGTACTAGGCTTACAAAGAATAAGTCCTGGAGTCAATTTGCTCGACTAAAGGATGTGCTCCAGCATGGCCGCAGTCAAATGACTGAAACAAGTAAAAGAATAAAAGAGTCGACATGAAACGAGAGAGTTATTTTGTTATTGTTGCCTACTCCCAGATCAAAGCCGAGCGAAGAGTTCTATAACCAAAAACTATTACTTCCATGAACACGCGAACTTGTTTTCTGGATATAGAACTAACTTATCTAATCTGCATTCACTGCTTAAAGACGTGATGTGATTGATGGTAATTTTCAAGCTATCCTCTAACAAATTCCACAAACAACGAACAGAATCCTGGTTGTATTTTCCTCTGTGTGTATCTGTGTGTGTGCGTGTTCGTGTTTGCATAGATGTAAAAAATGTTAAAATGGCTGCCTGAACAGATAAAAAATTCCAATGAGTTACGAACCAGAAAAAACATGTCAACGACGTAAGCATATGAAACGTAATAAACAACAAGGTGGTACGGAATAATTAGCCAGATTGTATTTTGGTGATGTATCAGAAAATAGATGTATATTTCAGAACGGATGAGATAAATTGAAGATTAATTATTGCCTCCAGAAGTACAGCATTTAATACTTTACTGCTTTCAATTTTAATGGAAAAATTTACAATCTGCCAGCAATTTATAACAGCAAATATATGTGTATGAGGTGTGTATGTGTGTATGAGGTGTGTATGTGTGTATGTCTGGGTGTATGCGTCTCTGTATGTATGTGTGTAGATATATATATATATATATATATATATATATATATATATATATATATATATATGAATATATATATATGTATATAGATAGATAGATAGATAGATAGATAGATAGATAGATAGATAGATAGATAGATAGATAGATAGATAGATAGATGCTTACATACATACCCACATCGAAAGTTAGACAGATAGAAAGATGTGTGCACGTATACATACATATATAGACACTTAGACATATATAGGTAAATATATACATATACAGGTAAATATACATATATAACGTGCTATGGTAACGAAGGCGGGAACTTATGATTGCGAAGAGAAATTCATAAACATACGTACAGAGACACAGACACACACACACACTTACACACACACACACACACACATACATACACACGCATTCACATTTATGTAGCATGTATATGTGTCGAAGTATATACATGCATATATTTATCTATATATGTATACATACTACATAAATGTAAATGTGTGTGTGTGTGTGATTGTGTGTGTGTGTATCTGTGTTAGTACGTTTATGAAGTTCTCTTTGCAATCATAAGTAGCCGACATCGTCACCATAGCACGTTATCTTAAGCAAATGCTGTCGTTTCATAAGCTCCACTTGATCCATACGTAATGAGCGTGACACAGAAACTGCATAGAAACTCGTCGCATGAATTTGTACCTTCAATTTAAGGGTACACTCTTGTCACATAAGGTTTCACACTGATTCTGCCGAAGAATTTTGCCTAGGGTACACGTGTCTGTGAAATGCTCAATTATTTAGGTAGACTAATTCAGTGAGTAGGTATTTTAATTGATCTTTTTATTCTCTCTCTGTTTATTTTCTTGTGTTCCTTTTGTTGAAGAGCGTAGGCTCGAAACGTAAAAGACTTTCTCACATTCCCGAGCGTTAAACTAATTCACCTGTTTGTTGCTTATACAACTGTCTTCGTCTTTTGTTTTTGTAAATTCCAACTATATATATAAACACACACACAGACACACAC
>NC_068985.1:28632627-28635413 GCF_001194135.2 Octopus bimaculoides
ATATATATATATATATACATATATACATAATCAAAAGCGTGGCTGTGGGTAGTTCGGTTCCCAAACGCTTGATTCCAATTTCAGTTGCATTGGGTGGCACATTGGGTAAGTATCTTTTACTCTAGTTCCAGGCCGACTCTCGCCTTACGTGAGTGTCTTGGTGTCTCTCACCACCACCACCACCGCTTGACAACCGGTACTAGTTTATTTACGTCCCCGTAACTTAGCCGTTCATCAAAGGGACAGCCTAATAAGTACCAAGGTTTAAATAATAAGTCTTGGGATCGATCAATTCGACTTAAAACTCTTCGAGGCGGAGACCCAGTATGGCCACAATCCAGTGAATGCAACAAGTGAAAGATAAAAGATGGCTGCGTTTTCTATGTGCGTATGTATGTATATATGTGTTTGCGTCTGTCTCTGTGTGTGTGTGTGTGTGTGTGTGTGTTTGATTTCTGCAGTTGACCTTTCCTGTCAACCTTGAACAGCCAAGAGCAGAATTTAGAATAGTATATCAAACTGGTACTCCGTCGGTTACGAGGCTGGCCTCTTGAATTACAGATACACCACATTTTTGCCAGCAACGAGAAATAAAGTGTCTTGCTCAAGGACGTAACGCGCCGCCGGTTTTCGAACTCACGACGTTACGATCGTAAGCCGAGTACCCCTGACCACTAAGCTACGTGCCTTCACTCATACTCCATCAACTTTAGATACAAAGATATATCTGTTCAGACTGACCAACGAACGGAGTTCTTTATCAAATACGGTTTACAGTTTTTCGCACTGCATGTATGTTACTCTTTACAAGTCTTACGTTACAATACGTATATGTAGATCTATAGACCCTGTACACATTTAGATTTAATCAATGGAGACATTGATCCTTTAGGTTACCAAATGATCATACATCTATAACCTCATGAGGTGCTGTTGTGTGATGAACATGCTTTTATTAGGGGCATTAGTCATTTATGTATTATGACAAGTTTCAAATTATTGAAATCAGCTCACTGATTATTATGCTCATGAAAGCTTACACCATCGTCTATATCAATATCTCTTTAATATACATGCACATCTTGGATATATTACTTACTGAAACATTTCCTAAGAATCTAAAGCTAATTATGGATTTGTCAAAAGCTATACTTGTTTCAATGTATCTTAATATATATGTAAGGAAATGATGCCTATACCAATTATAAACGGTACTATAAAAATATGTAACAACTAAGGCAACTTTGACACAAATCAACCTCAATTTCTTCATCGGTAACATATGATTCACTAGTTCATCGTCGAACAGAATATGAATGGCAGCAAAAATGGTAATAATTGTAAAGAAAGCTGCATTAAGACCTTTTGAAAAGGAATATACGGTATATTTCTAAAAAGATTCCAACACAGCATTGGTGACTAGCAAAACTCTCATCAGGGATGAAGTGACGTAGCTAGTTATTACTGCCAAATTAATTTATGCTAACTTCCCTTCAACAAAGTTGCAGTACATGAAAGATTTAATGCCATCCAAGGACACAGCTTAGTACCAGAGCTCGGGTAGCATTAGACACACTGCGCTGGTGGACTAGCATTATAAACACTCGGCCGACTATGACTCATTTGAGACAGTATTGTTATATATACGACAGGAAGTTATTCATTAGACTTGACTTTATACAATTTTATTCTATTAAAACAGGATGGATTTTAGTGGATGTGTTTGCTTGTACTTCTAGAAATAGCAATCAAACCTTCCTCATACCACACCCCGACTGGCTTTAAAAAAATAGAAAAATGCGTTACCTAATGTTTCTCTAGAGACTGTCTAGACATTATAACCTCAACATGAATGCTTTTGATCACATTATTACTTAATCAAGCTGACCTGGGGTTAAATGACAACAACAACAAGATTTTAGTCTTCAGTCTATTTAAAAATTCACACTTCTCTCCATTTTCATATGTAGTCGTCAATGAATAAACACAGCGTAATTCCGCCGAGTTTCCTGTTTCTCCTATTTCCTTCAGTAAATTTAAGTTTCAATACAGAAGTTAATTGTTACATTGTAGAGAAAATTGATTTTAGCAAAGAGATGTCTGGCGCAGGACCACACATTTCGGAGTACTTGATTGATATTTATTTTACTGACTGTAGAAGGATGAAGTTGATCATATATATATATAGAGAAAGTAAATTGTATTGACAAGGCAGTACGTCTGTGCCAAATGTCTTCCAAAAACGAATATTCACACAGGCGCACAGATACACGCTTAGCGTTTTATAATTTAAAATATCAGTAATTATATACTTGATTAATTGCATATTTATTTGTTTATAGTCAAACAATAAATTCTGGTTCGATTCTCATCATTTACAAGCTATAATTGAGTTTCATTATGGTAAATGTAACAGTGAATGATCATCTCATTTTCCTTAAGTAAGTTGATGCAGAAATACATATTTTCAAATATTGTCAATAACAATACTATGAAGAATTGTGACATACAATCCCTAATTTTACGATTATCGGATAAATAAGTCCGATAACTCTTATACCGACTTTATATGAATTCCCATCAAGGGGTCAAGTAAATACATCTTTAGTATTTGTTGAGAGACAAAAGCTTGTTTTAGGCCAACTCATAAAGTGGGGCGTTAATTTCTATTAATTTCTATTCATCCATGAATTAAAATGTGGAAAAGGACTCTAATGTCTAGCAAACTCTGTGTGTGTGTGTGTGTGTGTGTGTGTGTGTGTGTGTGTGTGTGTGTGTGTGTGTGT
>NC_068985.1:28635925-28636683 GCF_001194135.2 Octopus bimaculoides
GGTAAGGTTAGGTTAATCTCAGCTTTCTCTGTTAATCTTATAAGAAAAACGGTTGAGAACATGTGCTGATTTTCAAAACGGTAAAAATGTAGACAACAAGACTGTTGAGTTTAACCGTAGGTGTTATATAATTGAAAACCAAGAGGTAAGTGGAGATTTATACACATCCAAGACATTTTCATTAAAAAGATTTCAACAGCATATATAACAATGACCAACATATGTTTCTACTGCAGCAACTGCACATTGCTCTGTATGCAATTATGCATCCTAGTCGCTGCAATTTCATCAAGGGTTCACCCCTTACTACTTTTTCAAAGTGAATTAATTCAAACAAGCTCCCCGCGTTGATATCCAGTTGAAGGTGATTGCGTTACTTTTTGAATTAAATTGAATTCTGATCTTATAATCACCTCTACTGGTATTGTAGTTGAATGACCGTTTTAAAATGTTTATTTATCTTACAATTAATTGTAGCAGTTTTATTTACGTTTTACTGGATGGAGTACATTATTTATCTAGAGGTATTTCACTCATGTGTATATACATGTATGTATGTATGTATGTATGCATATTCGTATACGTGTGTGTGTGTGTGTGTGTGTGTGTGTGTGTGTGTGTGTGTGTGTGTGTGTGTGCTTTCCACTGCAAACTCTGACAGCCGAATTAGTTACTTTTAAAATCTTCGTCCTAGTGACTGATTCAGGATACAAACCGTTATCAAAAGAGTTTGTACATGCATACACACACACACACAC
>NC_068985.1:28636942-28640601 GCF_001194135.2 Octopus bimaculoides
TATATATATATATATATATATATATATATATATATATATATATATGTGTGTGTGTATGTATATTCATTCAACGTGCTAGAAAAAACAGCCATGTCTCCATCAAATTTCATCCTATTGCTTTGGCAAGAGGATGCCTTCTAAAAACGGATGGTTGTCTTTCGTTGTCTTTGATGATAGACTTGTACCAGAAGTTTCACATCAGCACAACAAAAACTTCAACCTACTTTCAAAGAAATTCCACTAGCACATTTTGAGTTATAAACATACGCGATAAAAGTTAAGACCGATATTGGATAGGACCACCGTTTGGAAAGACCAGAAATATTGATGGTACTTCTTACTTTTTTGGTTACCTCTCTGCATAAATCTATATTGTAAGAAAAATTACCAACCAGCAACAATAGCACCAGCCTACGTGATATAGCTGTAAAATAAGTGCAATACTATTGATAAAAATAAATCAACAATTCTCATGTAATGTCCAACAAATACACTTGTATAACCAACTGTATTCATGTGAATACTGCAATTATATATCAACTAGTAATCGTTTAATAAACCAGCAAATACCTATGTGTTAGATTCTATGTGATTAATTTTTTCACATCATAGATCAAGAACGTATAATTTACTAGCAATCACATATATAATTCTGCTTTGATATAAATATAAGTTTAACTTTGAGGCAATGACTGTGAAATATTTCGGCAATAATCCAGATATCGATATAAAAAAAAATTAAAGATAAATTTTACAGTCAATATTAGTGATATGAGAGAGTCGAAGCTGATTGGAAAGTCCTGACTCGAATCAAGAATTGTATTAAGCCTACAAAACTCGATTCCTTGCAGACAAACACTTAAAAGGGTCCGACTGACTTTTCTGGTGAAGCAGGTATCATGAAGTTCAAGCCAGCAAGGAAGCTTTAATGTGGCCACTCGATCTGTTAATAATAACAGCTAAATCATTTGTTTACTACATATTATGATGTTAAAATAGAATGGTATATAAGATACATATACTATATCTTAATGAAACACTGGATGTCCAAAGCCGGAGTGAATCTGTCAGTAGGTCAGCTGGAACAGTATTAATCTAGTGATAAATAACAACATACTAAGCCCGACAATTTGGAAATATAGTAGTTTTGTTCGTACGAACAGTTCAACTAAAAATTTTCTTAGCTTATAGCTTCGTGAAATATGGCTACTGTTAGAATGAACTGCCAGAAATTCGCTAAAAGAAATAGAAGTTTTGCTAGCTATTCTAAAGAATTATTAACTAGCAATTCATAGACAAATATACATATGTTTCACCTGCAATTAGTTTTGAAATATCACAATACAAAGTGTATTCATCAAATCAGGTGGTTATTCTGAGCCACTAATCAGTTTATCAACTCCGATCTCCACGTCGAATGCTTCCTCTATGGAGCTGTCAGTAATCTGGCATGATGTTGTCACCATTACTCGAATCAGACAGGCAATGATTTATTTGCTATCACTCATCAGTCGCAACTCATCCAGTGTCCTGCGATATTTAGCGGCATAACTGACACTCCCACGTACACAGTGGTGTTCAATATATTTTGGAGCATATCAATGTGTATGGACACACGTACACACACATACTCTGTGTGTGTGTGTGTGTGTGTGTGTGTGTGTGTGTGTGTGTGTGTGTGTGTGTGTGTGTGTGTGTGTGTGTGTGTGCATTCGTACAGAAAAAGAGAGAGAAAGAGAGAGAAAGGCAAAGAGATGGAATGGCTCGTATTTGGATCCTTCGGGACGAGGTTTTCTGTAACACCTTTACATACATTTATTTATCAAATGCACACATATACACTACGCTATCTTACACACGTACAAAGAATTGACACTCTCTCGTACACAGTCATATACACCTTTTACGAACATCTACACACACAACTACACCCACAACGCATATATTAAAACTAAAAGAACCATACACATACATATATACGCATTCGCATTCACACATACTCACACGCATACAAACGCAGCACCAAAGGAAATCAGTAGCTCATTCCCACATTCATTTTATTAACTCACACATACACACCGCAGACACTCATAGATACATACTAACATACATACATACATACATACATACATACATACATACATACATACATATATACATACATACATACATACATACATACATACATACATACATACAATCACACACACGAATTGCTGCTATAGTTATTGAACTGTCGTTCTGATATGCTTGAAACTGTTTTATTTTCATCTCACTTGCAGTTATTTCAATCGCAATTTCATGAAAAAAAAATACAAATTTCAACTAGTTTTCAATATTTTCTTTGTCTTACGCTTTCAGATTTTTTGAAGAAAAGATGACACTGGAAACGTCAAAGACATGGTTTCGTGATGTTGTCCTTAACTTTAGAGTCACTTAAACGCCCATCCCTCTTATTCATATAACTTTCTCTCTCTCTCTCTCTATCTATCTATCTATCTATCTATCTATCTATCTATCTATCTGCCTATTTATCTATATATCTATCTATCTATTTCTCACTATCTTTATAAATGTTTAAGTGTGGGTGTTTTGTGTATGTGTGTTAGGGCGCAAAGCTTAGTGGTTAAGGTGTTGCACTCACGATCTTGGGATCGTCATTTCAATTCCTAGACCGGGTAGTGCACTTCATCTCACGTTGTTCTACGATCACTTCGACACCTGACACTTTTGTACACAGTGAACCTGTCCAGACAACATCGATTTGATGGAGAGAGCGAGCTAACGTGCGGCAAGAATATTCATCACTATAAACAAGTCATTTGTACAGGTCGTTCGGCAAAAGTTGAACGCTCATACGTCATCTTGGACGGGATAGTCGACCATATATATACACAAACACACACACACACACACAAATTACATATGTTCGTATATTCTTAAGACACACACACACACACACACACACACACACACACACACACACACATGTGTATATGTGTTTGTTTATATAACATACAACTATATACCTCAGCGTATGTCAATAGGTATTTAATTCGATTATTCCTTAGCAATGTTCTGTCTCAAAATGGCGCTCTTTCATTCAGATATAACTGCGTATGCGACTTGCTGTGTGGTATCCTTTGATATAGTTTGTATCGCTGTCACGGCGTGCGAAGAAAATCTGTCCGCTCCCATAATTATTCCATTGAATTAGAATAAGAAAAAGCTGAGTTGAAATCAAAGAACAAAAGAAAATTATTTTCTTCTTATCAAAGATGAAGTCTATGAAGCGAACCAGCGGACAGGAAACTGAATTCAATTCGTTGAAATTTCTTTGTGATTAGGGTCTTGTATGACATGTCGTAACAGGTAAAAAGATTGTTGTTGTTCTATAAAGAAAGAGTTAGGAGCGTGTATTTGTTCAGTGTGTGTTGGTTTTTACGTTTTTGGTTTCATGTTTGCTTGTGAGCACGAAGGTTTTCCATTGAAGTTCTGTTGTACTATCAATATACAGATATGCCCAGTTGTGTGTGAATAGATATAGGCATGTATGTATGTATGTATGTATGCATGTATATCTCTCTCTCTCACTCTCTCTCTCTCTCTCTATCTATCTCTCTCTCTCTCACTATATATATATATATATATATATATAT
>NC_068985.1:28640637-28641764 GCF_001194135.2 Octopus bimaculoides
TATATATTTATATATATATGGTAGGCGCAGAAGCGGTTGTGTGGTAAGAAGCTTGTTTCTTTACCACATCGTTTCAAGTTCAGTCACACTGCGTGGCACCTTGGGCAAGTGTCTTCTAATACAGCCTCGGGTGAACCAAAGCTTTGTAAGTGGATTTGGTGAGCAGAAACTGAAAGAAGCCTGTCGTGTGTGTGTATAGGTATGTGTATATATATATATACATATACATATTACTGTGACTGTGTCTGTGTTTGTCGCCCCCTCATCATCGCTTGAGAACCGATGCTGGAGTGTTAATGTCCCCGTAATTTAGATTATTATTGCTATTGTTGTTCTTCTTATCATCATCATCATCATCATCATCATCATCATCATCATCATCATTATTATTATTATTATTATTATTAGTAGTAGTAGTAGTAGTAGTAGTAGTAGTAGTAGTAGTAGTAGTAGTAGTAGTAGTAGTATTATGAAGGCAGCAAGTTGGCAGAATCGTTAGCACGCCGGGCAAAATGCTTAGCGGTATTTCGTCCGTCTTTACGTTCTAAGTTCAAATTTCGCCGGGGTCGACTTTGCCCTTCATCCTTTCGGGAGTCGATAAATTAAATACCAATGAAACGCCTGGGTCGATATAATCGACGTGTCCCCTCTCACAAAATTTCAGGCCTTGTGCCTATAGTAGAAAGGATTGTTATTATTATTATGTTTTATTGCGTAATATTAGAAATAGTAGCATATATGCCCAATTCAAAAGAAGAATAAAGTTCTCAGTATTGTGGAGGTGCATTGTATATTCGTACATTTCAAATTGAAGCGATATACATACCCTTATAAATATATTGATGTATACATGTTCTTTTTCGATCAATTATTATTTTAAACAAGCAATTTAGCGTGATGTTAAGCTGGTGTATATAACGTGCGGATATAACTGGTGTATATAACTTGTTTCAGGCATTTGACTGCGGCCATGCTGGACCACCGCCTTTTAGTCGAACAAATCGACCCCAGGACTTATTCTTTGTGATCCTAGTACTTATTCTATCCGTCCCTTAGGCCGAACTGCTAAGTTATGGGGATGTAAACACACCAACACACGGTTGTGGGGGACAAACACAGATGCAAAG
>NC_068985.1:28641774-28643998 GCF_001194135.2 Octopus bimaculoides
TATATATATGTATATACATCAGACTTCTTTTCACTTTCCGCCTGCCAAATCCACTCATAAAGCTTTGGTCGGCCCTAGGTTTTAGTAGAATACACAAGGTGTCACGCAATGGGACTGAACTCAGTGTCATGTGGTTGGGAAGCAAGCTTCTTACCACACATCCACGCCTTGGACTCTTCCATTTTCCTTCAACCAAATGCACTAACAAGGCTTTTGTCGACCCGAGTCTATAGCAGTTAACGCTTGTCCAATGTTTCATCCAGTGGGACGGCATTGATCAGACAGTGAAGTCGAACCCGGTCGTTCCACATTACAAAAATCAACGGTCTTAACCACTTGACCGTGCCCAAAGGCATATGCCTACGCCTCTCCATCTATTTGTATAGCAAGATTTAACATCATTTGTATGCATTCAAGTTGTTAACAATGGCCAATTTTGCCGCCAGTTCCAGCAAATTATCACACCATTGAATAGCTGAATTCGTTTTCTGTAGAATAGTTGCCGTTCTTCAATTGTTGCCAACCTCTTTGGTTTATTATAATAAAACTCCGTCTGTTGTGAATTTCTCATTTCTGTCGAAAATAAGTGGGTAAGTAATTAGAATATAAAAGCGTAGCTGGATTTTAAAATATAAAAAAAAAGAAACAATAACAAATATATATATATATATACATACAAACATACATCACACAAACACATACAAATACACACAGAAGCATACACATGCACACATACATATGTATATGTGTGTGTGTGTGTGTGTGTGTTTGTGTGTGTGTGTGTGTGTGTGTGTGTATGGAGGAATTTCAACCATGTTTCGTGGTCTGCTACCACAACAGCTCCTTTATAGGATCCAGTTAGCTCAAGACATCATCAGGAGGAACCACGTCCGGTTTCGGCCCCTACTCCTCTACCGTTTCGACGTGGCGGGGCCGCGTCAAAACATACACCATACAAGCATACACCACACAAACACATACAAATACACACAGAAACATACACATGCACACATACATATGTATATGTGTGTGTGTGTGTGTGTGTATATTTGTATATGTATATAGTAAAAACGTACGAAGTATATAGAAAGTTATCAAACCAGAAAAGGAAAAACATGATTATCGCTTCCCGATGTAATGAATTTCGTATATGTTACAGTTGCTGCAGTTGTTGCTGTTGTTGTTGTTGTTGTTGTTGTTGTTGTTGCTGCTGCTGTTGTTGTTGTTGTTATTGTTGTTGGTGTTGTTGTTGTTGCTGTTGCTGTTGTTGTTATTGTTATTGTTGTTGTTGTTGTTGTTGTTGTTGTTGTTGCTGTTGTTGTTGTTGTTGTTGTTGCTGTTGTTGTTGTTGTTGTTATTGTTGTTGTTGTTGTTGTTGTTGTTGCTGCTGCTGCTGTTGTTGTTGTTGTTGTTGTTGTTGCTGTTGTTGCTGTTGTTGTTGTTGTTGTCACAGCTGCAGCTGTTGATGATGATGATGGTGGTGGTAATGATGATGATGATGATGATGGTGATGATGATGATTATGATTATGATTATGATGATGATGATGATGATGATTATGATTATGATGATGATGGTGATGATGATGATGATGGTGATGATGATGATAATGATGATGATGATGATTATGATTATGATGATGATGGTGATGATGATGATGACGATGACGATGATGATGATGATGATGATGATGATGATGATGAGGGTGACGATGATGATAATGTTGATGGTGATGATGGTGATGCTGATGATGGTAATTTGAATCACTTCTCACATCAGTTTGATCTATATCGCTGTTGTTTTTGTTGTTGTTGACGACGACGACGATGATGATGATGATGATGATGATGATGATGATGATGATGATGAGGGTGATGATGATACTGCTGACGATGGTGACGATGACACTGATGACGGTGATGCTGACGATGGCAATTTGGATCACCTCTAGCATCAGTTTAGCCTATATCGTGCAAAGATATCATAAAAGATGCAACTCGCCATGACCATCCCATCTCTTTCTCTATCAGACACAACATTGTTCAATATGGCGTTATGTAATTTAAGACGGTAGTCGGAGATGTGAAGCAAATTTGATTTCTGCTCGTTGCACTTCAACAAACGAAGCAGTAAAAGCAGCAACAGCAACAGCAGCAGCAGCAGCAGTAGTAGTAGTAGTAGTAGTAGTAGTAGTAGTAGTAGTAGTAGTAGTAGTAGTAGTAGT
>NC_068985.1:28644192-28645583 GCF_001194135.2 Octopus bimaculoides
TGGTGATGGTGGTGGTAGTAGTAGTAGTAGTAGTAGTAGTAGTAGTGGTGGTGGTGGTGGTGCTGGTGGTGGTGGTGGTGGTGGTAGTAGTAATAGTAGTAGTAGTGGTGATGGTGGTGGTGGTAGTAGTAGTAGTAGTAGTAGTAGTAGTAGTAGTAGTAGTAGTAGTAAAGCGGGAAACAGTTGTTGGACTTCACTTCTTTACTTCGCCTTTTATTTTCTCTGCCGTTATGTATTCTGTGCACGTTTAATACACTGATATATAAATTTCAATATATTTATACTTAAATATTCATCGTCTGCAAAATCTTCAGCCTTTGCTTTCTTTCTTTTTAATGCACACACACACACACACACACACACACACACATATATATATATATATATATCCGAGAAGAAGTCAAAAACTATCTGCACTTTCGCCATAACATTTCTTTATTACTGTCACACTGCCTTCTGCGCATGTGTGCTTATAGTTGGTACTATGGAGGTCACGTGATCGAAGATTGAGCCCAATCACGCTAAGTTTCTTTCTGAAATATAACATCTTGGGTTTGATACACAAATTATATATACGGGAAGTAAAAATTATGCGCATTTTGTCCATAATATATCTTTATTATTGTCACACTGCCTTCTGCGCACGCGTGCTTATAGTTGGTATCATTGTAGTCCCGTGATCAAAGTTTGAGCCTGATCACGCCTTTTTATTTCTGGTTATACTGTGTAAGCATGACCGCTCCACGAGTAATATAGACCAAAGAAGAACAAAAAGCAGCGATCCGATTTCTCTGACCGGAAAGTGTGTCAGATGCTGAAATTCATCTGTGGCCTTTAGCACAATACGAGGACAGTACACAACCGCGTAGAGGTGTGAATGAGTGAATCGAAAAGTTTAAAAGTGGCCGGACAAGCGTGGCGCACAAAGAAGGAGCAGGACGCGCGTCAGCCTCCACCACTGACAAGAAGTTTCAGCAAGATCAAGAGATGGTAATGGTGAACCGGTTCACCATTACCATCTCTGGGGTCACTGCTATTTGTTCTTCTTTGGTGCACATTGCTAGTGGAGCGGCCATGCTTACACAGTAAAACCAGAAAGAAAAATGGCGCTATCAGGCTCAAACTTCGATCATGTGACCACAATAATACCAACTATAAGCACGCGTGCGCAGAAGGCAGTGTGACAATAATAAAGGATTGACCGTTGACTGAACACTATTCAATTTTTTTTCTCCGTGTTTTTCTCCTTGTCTCCGTATTCTTTCTGTTGAAGAGCGTAGCTCGAAACGTCAAAGACTTTCCGAATTCCCGAGCGTCATACTAATACATCCTTTTTTTTATTTACACCACCTGTCCTCGTCTGTTGTTGTTTTTTCGTATATTCTCATATA
>NC_068985.1:28646255-28652120 GCF_001194135.2 Octopus bimaculoides
CCTTGTTTGCTAAAATGCATTTATACCCCAAAAAGAAAAAAAAAACGTACTAAAAACTGAATGCTTGGAAAAGCTGATTACAATGATATTCAAATTGTTATTCTGGCATATTCTGCACGTAATTTTATTTTGCATAAAAGATATGTCTAGAATGTGTTATTCGTGAAAGTTTTTGTGAAATGCACCAACTTATCTAGATGTGACTAGTATAATCCTTGCTACTAAAGGCATGTTGCACGGGTGTTGTGCGTGCAAGGAGCCGTGTGAATAGACGGGGGGAAAAAAGAGAACAAAATAGGTACCAGTGATAGATTGGGGCTTGTTGGGTCGCAGCGTAGCCTGGTCATCGCTTCATTTGTATTGTCACTGTATTGTTAATTTCATTCGATTTTCTATATATTTCATGTAAGTTTTAAAAGCCATATTTTTTGTAAAATCATATCGATTTACTGATCCCATCAGTTCTGTTCATTTCTATGTTTAGCCACTGGGGGGCAATAAAGAAATTGGCATTTCGTCTGTCGACTTTGCCTTTTATCCTTTCGGGGTCGATAAATTTTACCAATTACGCACTGGGGTCGATGTAATCGACTTAATCCCTTTGTCTGTCCTTGTTTGCCCCCTCTATGTTTAGTCGCCTGTGGGCAATAAAGAAATAAGAAACGTTAACACGCCGGGCGAAATACTTAGCGGTATTTCATCTGTCTTTACGTTCTGAGTTCAAATTCCGCCAAAGTCGACTTTGCCTTTCATCCTTTCGAGGTCGATAAATTAAGTACCAGTTGCGTACTGAGGTCGATCTAATCAACTTACTCCCTTTGTCTGTCCTTGTTTGTCCCCTCTATGTTTAGCCCCCCTGTGGGCATTAAAGAAATAAATATTTACAATCAAACATATAACAAAGACTATTTAGAGTAATGTAATGTAGCTCTGTATATGAGCATCTCAGATTTTCGCAATTTTATCGGTTATGTTCTTATATTAGAGGAAAATATGCGATTGTAGTTTCATACTTGTTTGTTCAGTTGTTCATTTATATTGTTCAGTTGGACGTAATATCATTTTTAAGTGTGTGTAGTTACAGAAGTCAAGTAATAATGTTTAATTAAAAGTAAGTCATTTATAGTCAGATCGAGTGAATGAGGATGTTTTGAATTGTAATTACAAAGAATATACTTATTGATATTAATAAAGTAAATGCATACGGACTTAATTAAGTGCAACGCTCGGATTTTTTTATTTATGTTTTCAATCAAGTTTAGAAAAATAGATATTCCTGTGGAAAAATATAATTAGTTTCATTTATGAGAGATAGGAGGTGGGTCCCACATGCGAAGAAAATTATTCCGGATATCTCAATGAAAGAATGACTCGTAATAGCTGATGTAGTAAATTGCTTTCAGTTCTTTACTGCAAAGGGTACAGATGGATTGGACCCTAAAATGTCAAAATTCCCTTTGTAGTGAATAGGAATAAATTAAAACGAAGAATTGCCCTCTCCCTGCCTCCTCCTTTGGAAAATGGAAGATAAATACTTATATTCTTATAGTCTTCGAAATTTATATTCACTTGTACATTCTACTTTTTTTTTTTAAACTAAGCCTTACTATGCAACTTCTATAATTATTCGCATCTATAAACATCACTTCTTCCATCTGAATACTACTGATACAATTATTATGCATATATGCACGTACATATGTATGTATGCATGTATGTATGTATCTATCTATCTATTTATCTATCTATCTATCTATCTATCTATCTATCTATCTATCTATCTATGTGTGTGTGTGTGTGTGCGTATGTATGTACTTCGGCTATGTAACGACACGCGTGCTCTTCCCGGACTACTTCTTCCCCTTCTCACTGGACCTTTCCTCTTTCCATTTTCTGACGATGATCCATGCTTGAACCGTTACACGCTCCATTTTTTCCTTCTTAAATCGAGGTCACCTAATACATTCACAGTGTACATCCATATGACTGTTGTTTCTATTTTTATTTTTGATTAGCCTATGTATATATCTATGTATGCATGCATGTATGTCATTGTTCAGTTTTATTTCAAGATTTCTTGCCAATAGAGAAAGAGCCGGTTTCTAACCTAGATCCAAGGCTCCTTCATTGGAATTTCAACATCAACAACAGGGTATTTTAGCTTGTATGAATGCATGCATGTATGTATATATATGTGTAGATTTGTATGTTTTGCTTTATGTATGTATCCTCATGCATATAGTTGCATATCTAAACATGCTCATATATATTTAAATCCTCTGGAACAGATTTTTACATTTCCAGTGATGGCTTGGATCTGTAGTCTTCGAATTAGCTTTATCACCAGTAAATTTTCCTTTTTATCTGTAATGATAAAATTTCAAAAACCGAAATGTACGTATTGTAGATACATAATTTGAGTGCATGCAAAATAGAATTATGTCATTCGTTTGTTTTTCAAATTTTAAAATTACTTTTTAAAAGGTATAAGAAACTATATTTAATCAAAAACACAATTAGCTTTCTTCTGTGAAGGAAGGAAAATTTCCGGACATACATACATGCATACATACATACATACACATGCTTATACATACACGAATATATATCCTTGGACGCGGGTGCGTGCGTGTGTATGTGTGTATCTCTGTATGTATGTCTGTAGACATACAGACACACAGACACACAGACACACAGACACTCACAAATAGATAGATAGATAGATAGATAGATAGATAGATAGATAGATAGATAGATAGATAGATAGATAAGATAGATGTTTCGTTGATAGATAAATTAACTTCAAATCTTGCTAATGGATTGCCAAATTCGGGCAAAAACCACATCAATCAATGAGTCAGCCAAGAAAAGAACTATAAGAACCAACAAAGCAAAAGAATAAGCAAACAGCTGCAGGAACATACATACAATACAATACTATTAGATTCGATTCTCTTTTTCCTTCTTTCACACTCTCCTCCTCTCTTACTTAAAATTTCTTTCTTATTCACTGGAAATGCTTTCACATATGCACTCATTCGTTCAAAATAGAAAACAAAAATACGTTCATACGTTATTGAGCGAAGTGAGGAATAAATGCGTACACCTATATTCGAAAAATGTATTCAAACTTTCGTTGGTAGTTCTCTTATTTTTATAACTAACCTATAGAGTACTTACTTTGTAACATAGATTAGATCAATTTGGTTTGGAAATGATTGAGAAAAAAAAACAACAACTTCCAGTTCATCTATCATCAGAATATACGGTAGGAAATCACTCGTTTCGTCGTTTTTATAGTTTTATATTTTTACTTATCTATTTGCTTACTTGGAAATTTTTAAATGTTTTTGTTGAAATATCTGTATTCTCAATTTAGATGAATAACCCGTTGAATGCTATTGCAATCATCACTTAGACATAAAACAGGGAAAATGTCTAAAATACAACAAATAATCTTTATGAATGTTATATATTATCTTCACAGTATTGTTACAGTTCAAAGGACAAGAGGATAAAATGTGAAGTACCAGTAAAAAGAAGAGTCACCCGTTAATGTTTGATCAATCACATCAAACTTGTAATTTATTTTCTTTTTAAATTAACCTCAGATCAGTCCTGGTCAAACTGACTAATAAGCAAATGAATTCCGGCTACGACCATCTCATCCCAACGTTTTTATGCCAGTGAATACTTTGCCCAAACTGGTGGAGGCCCTGCTGTTATTGCTGGCGGGTCAAATAATTCTTGGAACTGCTATCTATCAAAAAGAATAATGTTAATCTATAAGCTTGCGAACTGAAACCTTTAAATTATTCTACCTAATGTAAATAGAAGTACTTTAGTGTACAGAGTAAGGTGTGTGACTTCTGTACGTTATCTAACTGGTCGTTGTTGCAAAATTTATAGTAATAAATTTTATGTGTATGCGTGTGTGTGTGTGTGTGTGTGTGTGTGTGTGTGTGTGTGTGTGTGTGTGTGTGTGTGTGTGTGTGTGTGTGTGTGTGTGTGTGTGTGTGTGTGCACGTGTGAGTGTGTGTGTGCGCGTGCGCGTGAACTTATGTATGCGAGCGCGAGTGAGTGTGTGCATGTATGTAACTTAGTTCTCGCATAATTTAAATATCGTGGACCTGAAAGCACGGCCATTTTTCAGGCATTGTAAAGCAAAGTGGAGAAAAAAAAACGTTTCTTTGTTGCAATTTGATCGTCATTGATCGGATCTGGTCCCGTCAACCTAAGGATAATCCAGCGACAGCAGAGAAAAATTAAATCTCAACAGGTTGAAGCAGGTGCGCTATTAATATCGCTTAGTCATCGATGCATGATTACTGGACGCGTTAGCGACATCAGAGCGTAAGTAATGGCTGAGACCTAACATAGAGACAGATGTTGGAAAATACTTCACAAAGCATGCACTAAAGACATCGGTGTGTGTTGTTTGATGCACATGTTTCTGGTGTGTCTGTTGGACCATAGAGTTGTAGAAACGGAGGTCCAAAATCTCTACGCCTGGTTTCGATATGTCGGGTTTATCGAAGTAGTAATGTTTTGAAATACATCAGAGTCAATATTTCGCTATTTATCAATGAAGACTGTATACTTATGTGCAGTTTTCTCGGAGGCAGAGTTGGAAATTACGAGTTCCAGGTAAGATGGAGCACCTGTTGAATATATTCTGTTTGATGTTGGGTCAGATGTTACTGTGGCTGTGGTTTCATAGTCTCCTGATGAAGCAGGACAAGGAAGTGGAGTTTTATATGTCCTTACATCTAGAGGAGTGCCTATGCTGCGAGTATCTTCCTTCGAATTTATTGGCTATCTTACCTGTATTTTATCTCGTAATGTTATTGGGTGGTTTGAAGGTGGCTATGTAGACCTAAGCTTTCGAGAGTCAGAATCCTCCCAGTTTTCAGAATTTTAGCAGTTTTAGCTCGGAGTGTCGGGTGCAGACTACGTGGCTGCGTTAGCGTGCGAAAGCTAGCCTTAACGTTAGGAGAATTTAAAAGTTTACGTTATCCAAGGGTTCTATGCAAAGCTTTGGGCTACATTTGTAGAAACATCTAAGTTGATTAGATTATAACGCCAGATAACTCTCCTAGAGTTTCAGGACGCAGATCAACGAACGATCTAATTTAATCACTACAGAAAGTCCTTGCAAGAGCCTTATTTTAATGGGGGTACTCTCCCGTCGAAGATCTCTCAATCCGTCTACACGCTAGAGATTGTTCTGCTGATCCTTGTGAACAGGTTTCTTATTACAATTGGATGATGTATAACATATACACACACCTATGGTGACAATCAACTCCTGACGAATAAGACCATATTCTAAACTCAGTAAGCCCGTGCAAGCTTCCTGGGAGTCCAAGAAGTTCTCGTGCGTGAAATTGATTCAGTAGATAAAGTGTTGCACAGTAGTGAACCTACTTTTCACTGTGATCAACCATAAAACCGGTGACACAAAAAGAGATTGGCACAACCAGAAGACATTAGCACTTCCAAATTTGGGGGTTTTTTTTTATAGAAGTTTACCGTCTCCTTGAAGGAAGTTCTAACGAGAACGAGAAAGGTCTTTCACTCGCAGTGCTTTACGTGCTGCCTAACTAATAGCTGGGACACTAAGAGGTGCTAATACTCGGGGTCAGATTAGACGTGGGATCAAAAGTGGCTAAGACGTGATTCCACACTCCTCATAAACCTGGATTTCATGTACCAGGGTTCCACTAACCGATGCAGTTAAAAGCTTTACTTAAAACACACACTTACACACATATACATACTTACATGCATACAGACATATATATATATATATATATATATATATATATATATGTATATGCATATTTTTATGTATATATATATATA
>NC_068985.1:28652575-28657619 GCF_001194135.2 Octopus bimaculoides
ATATATATATATATATATATACAAATACATATGTATATATCTGTATATATATATATATAAATATCTACACAAGCATTCATATATATCTATATCTATCTAACCCTGTCTATCTGTCTCTCTATCACTCTCTCTCTCTCTATCTCTCTCTCTCTATCTCTCTCTCTCTTTCTCTCTCTCTCTATCTATCTATCTATCTATCCTTCTATTTTTCTCTATATATGTGTGTATGTGTTCACGTGAGTGTGCGTGCACGCATTTGTGTGTGTGTATGTGTGTGTTTGTGTGCGTGTGGAATGTGTATGAAGGTGTATGTTGTGAGCATGTGTACACGTGAAGAGCGTCTGAGCTGTTATACAATGAAGAATAGAACAATGTATTAAGTAAAGTGGTAATGTATATCTAGATAATAGCTTGAGTGAAAAATATTGAAAATCATTTAATAACTATGCTCGGCAGGTATCCATTACAAAGTGTGCAGACAAACGTGCACACAAACACATCACACAGGCATACATACACACGTACATTCTTACGTGTATTTATGTGCGCGCATAGGAATGTATATTCGTATATGTATGCACGTTTGCGTCTATGTATTCAGTCATTTATTACTAGTAACTAGGATGCAATCAATATTTAGGGTAACGCTGTGTTTCAGTGTATTTCGTAAATGATTCAGTATTCAAATATTATCTTGTATTTGAAAACCTGATTCTGTATGGGACAGAAGTTATTTAGTTCAGCTAGCGTAGCATTACGATAGATTTTACTGTATCTCATCTGTATTGATAAAATTAACACCATAATTCTTCTGTTTCCAACAAGCGTTTGCTGACAGATAAAATATGTGTTTGTTGTTCAAGTTACGTATTATTATTCGACCGTGATATAGAGTAGATTGGAATTATCAAAGCAAAGAAAAACGTCTGGGATTTTAGTATGAAATGGAGAATTCTGCCCTGGGATAGCGCTAAATATATGGTCATATGTACAATCAAACAGACTATTTGTAGGTTAACGAATATTATTTATATGGGATTTGATGAATCGCCTGAAGGTCTGGACTTATGAGATTCCTTACATTCGCACGTAAACACATACGCATATAAATACAAATGTGCACAAACACACACATGAACGCACACACTCGTGCATACATATACACATGAACACACATCGATATCTATACGTGTGTGTGTAATAGATAAGTACTACAAGCACACCTGCACACTCAAAAACACATACACATACACACAGATGCAAAGATAAGCTTAGAGAAGAGTGATTTTCGCGGATGCACATTTATTATTACTGAGAAAAGAAGACACTATGATTAAAACCCGTTTATGGTCAGGAAAAACGATCGACTGCCTAGTTTCAGTGGTGTTTATCGCATCATCAGAGCTGAGTTACTCATTTTCCTGACCACAAAGTAAATGAAAATATATATCCATTTATATTATGCACAAATATGGAGAGTAATATATTTAATCTGTTCTAATTTGCATAAATATGCGATCTTTGATATAATTACAGAATGAATTAATAAAAGAATTACTAAGCGATATCATCTTTTATCTTTTATCTTTTATCATCTTTTGTTCTTTACGTGTTTCAGTCATTACGGTGGGTGGGGTCATGTTGGGCATAGCCTTGAAGAATTTTAGTCGAACGAATCTACCACTTTTGCCAAACCACTATATTACGGGGACGTAAAAGTACCAACACCGGTTGTCAAGCGGTGGTAGAAGGACGAATAGAGAGAGAGAGAGAGAGAGAGAGAGAGAGAGAGAGACAGGCAGACAGACAGACAGACAGACAGACAGACAGGCAGGCGAACGCACCCACATATACATACATATATGTATATGTATTGGGTTGGTGCATAATTATTGCGGCTTTTTTTTAACAAATTTTATTCAACAAAAACAATAACAATATTTAACAAATCATCTTTAAATGACGGTCTGACCGTCTTCCAAGCAAATGGAAAGAAGTAATTGAAGTAGATGGTGAATATGCTCCGGAATAATCATTTAAATGTTTTTGTTACATGTTGGTATTGTTTTTGTTGAATAAAATTTGTTGAAAAAAAGCCGCCATAATTATGCACCAACCCAATATATATGCATCTGTACTAAGATCAGCTACTGGGAGAGGCTACAAGAACTGAAGCGCAACTCCCTGGAGAGAAGGCGAGAAAGGTATACAGTGATATAGATATGGAAGATCCTCGAAGGTCTAGCTCCCAACTTTGGAATTAAAAGCTATACCAACCATCGAACTGGACGGCACTGCATATTTCAAAAGACACCCTTCGTCATTTAAGATAAGGACCCAGTATTCTCTTCTACTCAGGGCAGAAGGCTCGAAATTTTTGGGGAGGAGACTGATCGATTAGATCGACCCCAGTACTTAATTTATTGACTCCGAAAGAATGAAAAGCAATGTTGACTTCGGAGGAGTTCGAACTCAGAACGCAAAAACAGACGAAATACTGCTAAGCGTATCCGAAATCCCAGATAAGCCCCACATCGCTACAGGAGGCACAAAGAAGAGCAACTTCGCCCAACTCGCTTCTTCACTAAAATCAGTACCGAAAGGAGACCCCAAAACACTGCACTGGAAGGAAGTGCTCTAGTATGGCCCCCAGCCTCTAGCTGAAACTAGTAAACAAATAAAAGAATAAAGTAATACATGTACAACTTAGCGGTTCGGCAAAAAAACAGATAGAATAAGTACTAGGCTTCAAAGAATAAGTCCTGGGGTTGATTTGTTCGACTAAAGGCGGTGCTCCAGCATGGCCGCAGTCAAATGACTGAAACAAATAAAAGAATAAAAAAGATATATATGCACACACATGTATACACATCCACAGTATGCTTCTTTCAGATTCTGTTACTCAAGATTTTGGTCGGCGCGGGACTATGGCAGAAGACACTGAACCTGGAACCATGCGTTTCGGAAGAAACTTGTTACCTCACATTCACGCGTACACCTATGTATATGTATGTGTGTGAGTGTGTGTGTGTGTGTGTGTGTGTGTGTGTGTGTGTGTGTGTGTGTGTGTGTGTGTGTGTGTGTGTGTGTGTGTGTGTGCGTGCGCGTGTGTACGTGTGTTAAAAACAATGGGTACACTAAAATATAATGTGTTTCGTCCGAAGTAATTAGTAACAAGTAATAGCCCCCATTTTAGAGTCGAAATCGGAAGACCAAGGAGCAGAAAGATAACCAGAGGCCAGATCATAATTGGACTGACAGTGGCAGCTTTGGTCATGGCAACTGTAGTTGATGATAACAGAGATAACAGTGATGGTATTGGTGATGATGATGATGGGGCCATGATGATGGGGAGTAAGAGAAGGTAAAGAACGATCCCCTTCCATCTCTACCGTCTCCTACCCCACATCATCATCATCATATTCTTTTTCTCCTCCCCCCTCTTCTTCTCTATTATCATTACCCAACCACCTTTTGATGACCGCTGTAAGCCATCCACCATTTTTATCACCATCATTGTCAATATTATCTTTATTATTATCAGTACCGTTGCCATCGCCCCAGCTGTCCCCTTACTTATGACTTTGATTGTATCGGTCTGGTTATAGTTTTGCCATTCTCTCTCTCTCTCTCTCTCTCTCTCTCTCTCTCTCTCTCTATCTATCTATCTATCTATCTATCTATTTCTCTCTCTCCCTCCCTCCCTCTCTCTCTCCTCGTCTCTCTCTTTCACGCCCCTAGATAGATAGATAGATAGATAGATAGATAGATAGATAGATAGATAGATAGATAGATAGACAGACAGACAGACAGACAAACAGACAGACAGATAGATAGATAGATAGATAGATAGATTGATAGATAGATAGATAGATAGATACATTTCTTTTATTAGCCACACAGGGCTCAACAAAGATAGATAGATAGATAGATAGATAGATAGATAGATAGATAGATAGATAGATTGATTGATAGATAGATATTAAATATATATACAAAAAATACTACACATGAACACTGCCAGAGTGGATGCACATGAGAGACAGACGGGGGGATACAAAGAGCAAAACAAACAAGAGAGCCTGAGCGAACGAGAAAGGCAGAAGGAAACGCAGAGACAAAGCTTAGATACAACAATAAACGAGACTGAGCTTGAACTATATCCGGTCTTTCCAACCAGAGTTGTTTATTACCAATTTTCCCATAGATGTATGCATTATAATTGCATTGTAATAGGATATTGAACGAATACAGCGTGTAGGCGTTAAATTGTGAGAGGTGCGTTTCTAGAAACTCTATAAAAAAAACATCTGTAAATCTATATCGAGTAAGTTTAGTTTTTTTGACTTATTGTTCGCAACACAAATATTTTTCTGACGTTACTGTTTCGCTTTTCTGTTTTCACTTCTCTTTTTTTTTCTTGCAAATTTTCTTTTTGGTTGGTAAACTTTTGTAATTTACTTTGCTGGGATAATAATAATAAAAAATTTAAAAAACCTCTGAACTTTTCTCAGAATATAATGTTTAACAAAATCACGTTAGATTTATTTGTTTGAGCGTACGCTGGTTAAAAAGTGTGCATGTCATTAACTGAATGCGTTCGACTCTACTAGAAATCTATAATGCAACAGTGCTATTTCTTCTTTCTTTGCTTCAGTTGTTGTGTCAACAGAACCTGTTTCACGAGTTTTCAGCTGTACTGAAAACAAACACAGCCATAATAGGCGTTTTATGAGTTACTCCATATATTAACCAGATTAAAACTGTTCTCCACAGACGGAATATTATAGCGATCAATAAATTTTCAAGTGGTTACAGTCAGAATGTCTAAAAGCCAAATAGTTTTTGATGTTCTGTCCTTTGCGTTCACTTTCCGTTGAATTGTTCTAGAGCAGTAATTAAGAATAGTACTCACAGCTGTATTCACTGAATTCAGGTAACTTGATTAGTGAATTACTACATTGAGATACTTAATTTCTTTTTGTATATTTCATTCGCATACACATATACATATATGCGTGAAAACATATATATATATATACAT
>NC_068985.1:28657719-28658128 GCF_001194135.2 Octopus bimaculoides
TATATATATGTGTGTGTGTGTGTATGTATGTATGTATGTATGTATGTATCGCATGGAATTTTAAAATAATACGAAAAACGATGCATAAAATAAAGCATCATCGAAATATTTACAATACAAATTTTGTTTATTTTACAATTTTAGTTCAATCACATCTGCTTTGATTAGCTTTCATTTCTCTGCAGTCGATATAAATACATGTATAAGAATGAACTACTATTAAATATGCATTTTAAAGGCATCGCTGCTTGATTGAATTATCCATTTCCCAATCATGATCCGGCAACAATAAACATTGTCAACACATTAGGAAAATAGCGTCTGTCATAGACACGTGCAGAACAGAAAAGCTGGGCAGTGTTTATGTGTTTGTGTGCGTGTTTTTGTATGTATATATATATATATATAT
>NC_068985.1:28659135-28660028 GCF_001194135.2 Octopus bimaculoides
GCTCTTTTGAATCAAGTAGACGCTGGCAGTTCCAATCCGATCGCTGTCGACGTGCCTCTGCGCGCTCGACATGAGCGGCAGTGGATACACTGGCTGTCCACTTTGTTTCACATGTTAGGTTGCACATGCTAAGTTTTATTATTTCACAAATACACTCACACATACGCTTATACATATGCAATCACTCACACACACATATACGCACAACTACATCTACATACATACACACGCACACACATATATACATACATATATATACACACATGCACACCTACACACAGACACATACTGACACACACACACCGATCAACAAATACGTTAAAAACCATACATACACGTACGTACATTTATCTACCCATATTCATGAGCATAGGTGTATCGTTGAGCACTCCATCATATATACACAGGCACATATACAGACGTGAGATGGGAAGGATGGGTATGATGAAACAGAATAATAATTATTATAATTTTTATACATTGTTCCATCTTGATAATGCATATTTGACGCGGTGGTTACACCTTGCAATTTTCTCATTATGGTTCTTTACCAGGTTCTCATTACCCAGCAGAATACTCTATGCTTCCTCAAGGCGAAGGTCACATTTATCAGATAGCGAATTACATGGGCGTGCATTTTTTTTTTTATTATTGATCATTTCATTTCGTATTTAATTTTTGAGTCTGCCAGTGAAGTTGCGTGTCGTCTATTTATTTTTCGGAATGACGAGATGTGGCTGCGATAACGGACTTTGAATTAGTTTTTCGTGGCAACTATTTATACGTATTTAAGTTGGGATGTGTAGATTTTGCATTCATATACTATGTTTTGGGGGCACATTGGTTCATGCGCGGACAAGCAGATTTTCTAAGTTTATATATATATATATATA
>NC_068985.1:28660762-28667258 GCF_001194135.2 Octopus bimaculoides
TATATATATACATATATATGTGTATATGTATGTATGTATGTATGTATATATATATGCATATGCATTTATATGTGTATATATATATATATATAAATATGTATGTGTGTATATATATATATATATATATATATATATATATATATATATACATACATATATACATAGGTATATAATTACACATTATAGGTAGATAGGTTGATAGACTGACAGGTTTGTGGGTAGGTAGGGAGGGAGGGAGGTACGTACGTACGTACGTACGTAGGCACGTAAGGAGGTACGTGGGGAGGGAGGCAGGTTCGTGGGCAGGTAGCTTGATTGTTTGATAGATGTGTGTATGCATGTATGTATACACTCACACGCATGCGCCAATTCCTGCATTTATATTTTATACACTTACAACGTGAAAATTGAGTATACATCTTTCTACAGGTATATGGATATAAATGTTTATACTTGCAAGGCATATGTATATGTATGTATGTATGTATGTATATTCTTGAATGTGTGCGAGCCTATATTCATGTTAATGCAATTTTCAAAGCGGAAACGACCTGCCTATACATTCAGTAGTTTTGGGAGTGGCTTTCCGGATCGTTGCTTCTTCATTAATTGCGATTAAAGTCATCGTGAAAATCAATACAAGTTCGTTTATTTATTCTTTAATTCTGCAGTAATCGACTGGTCAGCAAGGATGAGAGACAAACTTTTACAGTTAGTTATGTATAGATTACCTAGGCCATCGATTACTTTCTCTCTCAGTCACCCCCTCACTTTCTCTCCCCTGCTCTCTCCTCTCTTTCCTTTTATCCCCTCTTTCTCCCTACCTTTCTCTCTACAATTAATTGCTACAGAACTTTATAAGTTATTCTACTAGAATTGACTGTACAGCTTTAATTATAGTTTCAGCTGTCTCTTATTAAATGGCACGACTGTTTAAATCAGTTATTGTATTTTCCTTTATTTTTATTTATTCATTATTTTGATGAGAGAGAGAGACAGAGGGAGAGGGAGGCAGCGACTGAGCGGGAGAGGGGGGGAGAGAGAGAGAGTTCAGCAGATGCAGATCACATGTTAGCGTTTTGAAGCTATGAACTCAAACCTAGATTTTAACCAGAGTTCATGTTTGATTTTCATAATTATTTTCATATATTTAAAGTGCCAATTATGACATTTTACATGAAAATTATATCAAACTTTGCTGAGTTAATTAAGTGATTTATAATTCATAATTGCAGTTTCATCTAATTTATATGATAATTCAATACTAATTTGACATAGGTACTTAGCGATAACAAGACGTGTAGTTTAAAACGGGTACTGTACATGATAAATTTAGAGGAAGGTGATATACTGAGTCAGAAATTCAATACGCATTATATGAGAAGTATAAACGAAACTGGTTCGCCCTGCGAGAAAGAACAGCCAAATCATTTTCAAATAATACCCAACAACATGGAAACGAGAATGATAGAAAGAGTACGTCGTTCTAGATGCGTAATACTTTGGAAAAGGTGTCTGAAACACTCTTGGCCATACAACTATTTGCTAAGACTTGAGCTGATATAATGTATATTACTGCGATAGTTTTTAAAGTAACAAAGCTTATAATAACACGAGTAAAGACTTGGAAAGTAGAAAGATTAGAGCAGCGTATCTTACGTAGGTTTTCACAAAAATGTTCCCGTCTTTCGTGCATTCTTTTATTATAAATTCCCTTGGCTGATCGTTTTTGCTGACAATTTTAACAAACACAAAACAAAATAGAAGAACAAATCTGTTTATGTCCCAATCACTAATGTGATGAATAAAGTCGATTTATATTTGTTTCCAGATCTAAAGTGTGATCAAGATGATCGATACCAATAATTTGGAGGGAAGGTTATTGTAATGGTGATTATGGTCACAAGTGAAATAATTACAATCAAGTCAATAGCATTGAACCTTATAATTGCAAGTGTGACTTAGGTACAAACAGCAATCAAGGCTGCAACATAATCTTGATGTTAAAATAAAGTAATTTTATTGGTATTATTATTAATAAAAATAGAATTTATGATTATATGGAGGTTTGAATTGAATATCATAACTTTTCAAATATTATTCATTAAATTTCAGTTGCTTAAATATCTGTTATTGAAATATTGATATTAAATGAACGAGAATGTAAAGAATGAAATGTTGAAAGATTAGTATATATATCATACATAGATAATGGGTCGATGAACAAACCAACGAGAGAAACATCTCTAAGTAATCGGCCGACTTGGTGGAAACAGTTGTAAGATCTCCATCAAAACACACACTGCCACCTTAAGAAAGGATTCATTGATCTTGAGAGAAAATGAATGCAAAAAATATAACAAAAGAACGGGGTGATAATGGCTGTAAAGCCTTTCATCAAAGGTCTTTTCTATCAGAGCCTCATTGGTACTTATTTTATCGACCCCGGAAGGATAAAAGTAAAGTCGACGGCGGCGGAATTTAAACTCAGAACGTAAAGAGCGGCGAAATGCTGCTAAGCGTTTTGTAATAATAATAATAATAATAATAATAATAATAATAATAATAATAATAATAATAATAATAATAATAATAATAATAATAATGATAATAATAATAATAATAATAATAGTAATAATAATAATAATAATAATAATAATAATAATAATAATAATAATAATAATAATAATAATAATAATCAATTCCATGTAACCAAAACATGTTGCTAGAAAAAATAGGTGGGATTGGCTGATAAAAAGAACCCTAGAAAAAGAGACTGAGAGCCCTTCACTGGTAGCGCAAGATCAAGCATTGGCCACGAACTGGAGGGTCAACCTTAGGAATAAGTAATTGTCTCTGTTGTGTCGCATCTGCAATAGAGTGGATGAAACCATTACCTATATAACGAACGAATGCCCTAGACTTGCCCAAAACCACTACAAGGTGTGGCGATACGACCAGGCAAAGAAAGTGCTCCATTGGAAACTGTGCGAAAAGTGGGGTCTAGAGAGCCAAGGCGTGATATCTAATGTCATCTAAGATATAATGACAGTCGAATTCTTGCGCCTTTTCTGTCTGTCCATGTTATTGTTTTTGTTGTTTAGCCTCCAAGCAGACTTAGCATCAAAGATATTATTGTGTATGCATGCTCCTACACGAGCACCAGCATTATGCAATATGGTCACCTGTGTGCGCTCTCATAATAGCAGAAATGCGACTGCGATAGGAAAGGAAAGAGAATGATGGAGATACAAAGTGATAGAGAGGGAGATAGTTTCAGAATATAACTGGCATCCGTCGGTTATGACGATGAGGGTTTCATTGGATCCTGTGAATTACAGCCACCACTCATTTTCTCCAGCCGAGTGGATTGGAGCAACATGAAATAAAATGTCTTGCTCAAGGAAGCAACGCACCGCTGGAAATCGAACTCACAAGCTTACGATCGTCAACCGATTACCCTAACAACTAAGCTTTGCGCCTTCACGAGTTTCGGTATACTAAGGGGCCAAATGCTATCTGTTTTCTGCTATTATTTCGGAAAATATACTCGGGTAATTTCATTTTCTAAAATACTTACAAGACTTTTGTAGCAGCATTATAAAAGACTTGATATAACGACCATAACAACTGCACTATCAACAACAAAGTTATAAAACGTTAAAGTTATTACATAGGCACATAATGTGTTCATCTTTCAAGGAATCTTCGCGTAATTTATTTGAGTTCAAAGAGAAAATGTTAGAACTCATATTTCTCTTTGCATTGTATAAATACGCAAGCACAATATTTTAATAGTTTTCTTTTTAATTTCGGCGAAGTAGAAAATATATAATCTTCTGTTGAAGTAATATACTATGTTATTTATATTATAAGCACATTGGTTTCTCCTCTGAAAAAAATTATTACTAGAATGTATAATGTATTAGTTAAATCCCTGTAATAACGTTAATCTGCTTATGGCTGATTAAAAATTTAAGGAATATACTTTTAATTTTCCCGTTTATAATCCCACAAAATATGTATAGATTTGTGCATGTATAGATTCGTGCATATTTTTGAATATACAAGCGTATGTGCACATATTGCTATACATGTGTATGCTCTCGCGCGTATAAGTCGCTAATGTTGATAATAATCTCGGACATATTAATCTTTTCTACTATAGGCAGAAGTCCTGAAATTTTGTGTGGGCGATAGTTGATTACATCGACCCCAGTGCTCAACTAGTACTTATTTTAACGAACCTGAAAGAGTCAACCTCAGTGAAATTTGAACTCAGATTCTGCCGCCTTACGTGGCCTTATTTAGTCCGAAATAAAAGCAGTGAGCTGGTAGAGTCGTTAGCATGCTGGGCGAAATACTTAGTGGCATTTTGTCTGTTTAAAATTTCTGAGTTAAATCAAGTAGAGTAGCTACAGACAGGAAAAGATGACCGGCAGCTGCTACAGAGAATCACTCTGTATCTCTAAAAGCCTGGTTGATGGTTCTGTACCATTGAGATAAAGGATCCGTACCAACAGATCCCGTGTTTTATAATGTCAAATGAAAGGCTTTTAAAACATGAGAACATTTTTGTAAACATACATTGAAACGTTGGAACTTTCTGATGTGGCGGGCGCCACTTTTTATTTATGTTTTATTTAGTGTGTTTTCTACCGAAACACTTTCAAACTTCGTATACTTGTATATTTTCTTTTATAGAAGAGATAAAAAATTTTGTATTCGAAGTTATTTCATGTAAAACAAATTGTCGTAATAGGGTTATGAATATTTTTGCCAATACTCATAACCCTAATCCTAACCCTAAAAACTTAACCCTAACCCTAAAACCCTAACCCTAACCCTAAAACTAAAACCCGAACCCTAACCCCAAAACCCTAAAGCTAAAACCAGTACAAACGCACGAACGATGTCATAAATAACATTACCGCCGATAGTTGCTGTTGACAAACAACGGCACTAATATTATTCAAGAGAAAAGATCCTATTACACCGCAAAATGCTTTGTTGACGATTCACAGCAGTAATTGTTTTCACCTCAATAGACGTCAGTGATTGGTTGAAATTACCGAAATACGACAATTTTAACACGAAATAACTTTAAAAAGATAAAATTTTCTCAATAATACTAAGAGTAAAAGATGTTTTATATGACGCATTCTACCAGTGTCCCAAGTTTGAAAGTGTTTCGTTAAGAAAACAAGTGGCACCCGCCAAATCAGAAGGATCCGAAACGTTGAGTGAGTGACATATTTTTTAGACAAATATATGTGAATTTTTTTTTTTTTGTTATTTTCTAAAATTTTTACTGGTTTTCTTTTTGTAGCTCTGACAACAGAAGAGCCACCAGCTGATACACATGGGCCAGTTTTCACGGAAGACGTACCAAACCCGGTTGTGTTTGCCAATACTAAAGGGGCGTCAATTGATTGCACGGCGCACGGTTTACCTCCACCAAAACTCAACTGGATACGAAAGGATGGCACGGTCGTCAAAGATATTCCCAAAGTACTTCAGGTACTTCCAAACAATACCCTGTATTTTCTACCTTTTGAGCCAAACCTATTTCAACCAGATGCTCATTCGCAGGAATACCGTTGCATAGCGAAAAATAAAGGTGGGAAAATTATCAGTCGCCCTATGCGCATAACAGCTGGTAAGTATTAGCGATTTTGATTTTTAAATTTTGATTTAAAGATATTGTTTAATAGGACACGTAGTGCAACGAACTAGATTATGAATAAAAGTTAATTTCATGCCTCTAATTTTTAATGTGAAACAGTTTTGAGGTCGAAAGTTGTTTTTTTCAGGGTCATCAAAACAATTATAGCTAATTGTGCTGCTTCAACTGAAAATATCTTCCCACTCTAAAATATGGCCTTAAGTATTGACAAGTAAATCAATATAATAATTGTAATGATTGATGTTTTTTTCTGTTTGTTATCTACTGCAAACGTGAAACTTGAATTTGTTGTTTTGTGTATTGTATGCGATATGCCGAAAATGAAAGATAACATTTAGTAAAGGCAAACATTTCATAAACATTATTAATTTACATTTGACGGACTGAACAGTATCATACTCATAAATTCTATAATTTCTTTATGTATTTTTTATCGCACGATGGTGGAATTCTAACATTAGACAAGTTATATTACAGCATAGAACGAATTTGTTCAAGAATCACTCTAAACTTGGATATTAAACATCAAAAGCTATAGTTTGTCGTAAAATATCTGACAGATACTTGTACACAAAATTTCTAAAATAAAAAAAAATAAATAAATGAACAAAACATCCAGGTATAAAATAATCTTTTGAAAATTTATAGTTTCGTTTGAAACTATCACATTTTATTGATCTTGTTTGTTATTATTCCATATATATTACCATCTTCTTTCGTTATATTTAATTATTCACAAATTTACAACTACATGTTGTTATGGACAAAATCATGCATGCAAACACACCCACACACAAACATTATATATAT
>NC_068985.1:28667370-28670582 GCF_001194135.2 Octopus bimaculoides
AGGAGAATATACAAATAATAACAACAGACGAGGACAGGTGGTGTAAATAACAAAAGTATATATTAGTATGACGCTCGGGAATACGGAAAGTCTTTGACGTTTCGAGCTACGCTCTTCAACAGAAAGAATACGGAGACAAGGAGAAAAACACGGAGAAAAAAAATTGAATAGTGTTCAGTCATATATTAGTGTAGGCTATTTTTCTGGTAAAAAACATGTTTCATGATCTTTAATGTTACCTAACAAGGTTTGGTATTTGTATAATGATTAATCCCTTGGTTGCCAAGATTAAGCGATAAGAGGTGTTGTTTTACTGAAGAGAAACGTCAACTGCTGTTAAACCTAAATATTTACTGTTAGGTGTGAGATATTTAAACAGCGACAGTGCTGAACCTAGAATTATATGACTATACAATAAAAATCCGGCTTACACATTTAGTATCATTACTTGTGTTGTTATTATTGTTGCTGCTGATACTATTATTAGTATTAAGGCGGCAGACTAGCAGAATCGTTAGTACTTCGGTAAAATGCTTAGCAGCATTTCATCAATTATTATGCTCTGAGTTCAAATTCCACCGAACTCACTTTTCCTTTCATCCTTTCGGGGTCGACAAAATAAGTACCAGTAGAGTACTGGGGTCGATATAATCGACTATACTTTCCTCAAAATTCTCAAGCCGTGTGTCTATAGTAGAAAGGATAAGGTAACTTTACCTTTACCTTTTATCATTGCTTTATGCAGGTGGGCTGCGTTGCATGAAATATGTTAAATATTCTCGTATCAAATCGTGGTTGTGCAGGATGTGTGAATGTGTTATTTTATTGGATGGCGACATTGTACAATGTGCAATGTGAATTTTCTTATTTCATTGGGTTATGAATGTGTAAAATATGTGCTGCGTGAGTTTTGAAGAAAGTGTACCAACTGAGTTGCTTTAATGAATAGAATATGTCTTTAGTAGGATTGTGTTGTGTGGAGGCGCAATGGCCCAATGTTTAGGGCAGCGGACTCGCGGTCGGAGGATCACGGTTTCGATTCCCAGAGCGGGTGTTGTGTGTGTTTATTGAGCGAAAACATCTAATGCACCACGAGGCTCCGGCAGGGGGTAGGGGTGGCGACCCCTGTTGTACTCTTTGGCCCCAACTTTCTCTCACTCTTTCTTCCTGTTTCTTGAGTAACGCTGCGATGGACTGGTGTCCCGTCCAACTGGGGGGAACACATACTCCATAGAAACCGGGAAACCGGGCCCATGAGCCTGGCTAGGCTTTAGAAGGGTGCATAAATAAATAAAAAAAATAAAGGATCGTGTTGTAACTAAAGCGGCTATCATTTGAGTTTTGTTATAGATTTATGACTCCTGGTCATTTTTTTAATACCATATCTAGTCATCCAATTAATACTGTTTTCACTTTCCAACCAACATCCTAAAGCGTTGTTTAGCACTTCTATTTCAATTCCCTTGTACTTTGCTAGTTTTAAAATTCTTTCTGACAAGTGTTTTGGTCAGAGTATCAAGATCAAGATGTCTATTGGAATACAATCATATTCGGTCTTGTCCTTGATAATTCGACCTGATCTCCTTGCTAGTATAGACGGCTTTATTTCCAGATCGTACTCAGATCGTTGTTATACACCTTGTTTTCTAAATGCATATATCATTTGTGTGCTTTCATATGAAGTATCGACATATTCGCCAATGAACGTAAGTGCCGACTCAATGATACCTGAGGATATGTTCTGAGTTTGAAAGCATTCAGCAACCAGAAATGATGTGGTCAGTTACCTCAATGTATTGAATACGTTGTCTAAGTTTTAATTTTTCGTTTCACTACATTTTCACCATAGATGTTTAGTGTATTTGGGTTAAAAGCAGAACCAGGTCTGATTCTAATTTTAGCTGCACTGGATCAATATCTAATAAAAGTAAAAGAAAACTGTAAAAAAGCAAATAATGGAACATGAGACCATTATTGACCATGAAATATATTTCCCAAGCTTTTTCGTTAAAGTATTTTGAAATTTTTCGTTTATATTTTTTAGTCTTTTCTGTATTTGAAGTGTATCTAAATCTCTTTCTTTGATGCAGATAGCTCCTAGTTTTATTGTTTCTTCATATTCAGCAGAGAAAAACTATTCTGCTCTTTTCTGTACGCTCCCTTATGACACGAATAAGTTTTGATATTGTTTTATATATTCGTGTTGCTATTTTCCTATCTATATCTTCTACTCCAACATAATTAGTTTCCAGGTTGTACTTTTTGTTACCTTGTGCACTGAGAAATGTCTGTTTTCTTCATGTGTTCTGTATTACTCTAATCAACTTCCCTCTGAATTATTCTAATTATTTTTTCCATTGTTACTACATCATTTCGTTATTTACCATTTGCCTCAGCTTATAGCTTCCCTGTATGCGTGGCAGATTTAATACAATGGTGTCGTAACACTGCCAGTTTTTTTCCTACATTTTTTTCTGTCTAAAGTCATTGTTTCACCTACCTTCCAATATATTTCGTTAAAGCTATAAATAACTTGTATAACATATATTTATACCAATTATTTCTAGCATTGAGTTCAGGTTGTAATATATGTCTGGCACTTTCTGTGATAATTTTTTAACTGTTTCTATGAGTTGTATATTCCATCAGTTTCATCTACTGCTAAATAACTTTTAAAGGTAGTTCCGTTCTAATAGTGAATTTTTTCACTCATTCGATTTCAGCCATAATTAAGCAGATCATTTAAAGGTTTGGTCGATCACATCGATCCTTGATTTCATTTTAAGTGTGGCATACATTCCATGTGTCTCTATTCTTGTCGACCTGCTAAACAATCTAACATCGGCTGCGAAGGTGTGAGTAACAAAGAAAAAAACGTATATACACACTAACACACTTTCACACACATACACGTGCGCACACACACGCTCAGACACATACAAACATAGGAAGACGAATACCTGTATACATATATGTGTATATTAATGTATATATGCATATATATATATATATATAGTTTTAGGGAAAATAACCAATTTTCAAGAACTCATCGATGAAAATCCACTATCACATATAGAAAAATTAATAATTAAAAGTACAATAAATATTATATTTATCTTATGATATTTACTTTACTTTATATTATACTCATTTATTGTACTTTTAATTATTAATTTTTCTATATGTGATAGTGGATTTTCATCGATGAGTTC
>NC_068985.1:28670689-28671955 GCF_001194135.2 Octopus bimaculoides
ATACTTTATTTATCTGTTAAGGCTAGCACGGGTTTCATGTTAAGAAAATATCTTAATCTTTCAGATATTTCTTAACATGAAATTAATGGTAACCTTAATGCACAAATAAAGAATCTTTATCCACCAATACGGTGTTGAACACTTATTTTCATTGTTCATCATTTACGTGTATATATATATATATATATATATATATATATATATATATATATACGAGGCGGGCTTTTGACAAGTTTTCTTCGCACAAATTTACTAACTAAGTATTAGACGCCTCGGGACTCTAGTAGAGGATACCTATTGAAGGTACACACAGCAGGACTGAGCCTGGAATCATGTGATTTCGAAAGCCATGCCGTCCGCCAAGTTTGTCATAAATATCATAATTTGGCTTACTTTTTCAGTTATTCAGCTTTGCCTTTCGTTCGTCTGAAATCAATAACAGAAAGTGCCAGTGAAATATCGGGATCGATATAATTGACTTTACTTTCTATCCAATATTTGAGGAAGGGTTGTGTCCTTCTTGAAGCCATTATTATTAAGGCGTTGGAATAAACGAATCAGTAGAGTAATGGAAAAAATAATGCGTATCTTTTTATGAAACAATAACTTTGTACCTAAGTTATAATTATATTGTTTAGCAGTTCTTCTTTCGCTTCAGTACGTTCTGAGTTCATACTCTGCCGGGGTCAACTTCGCTTTCCGTCATTTCAGAGTCGATAAAATAGTCTACCAGTCAAGTACAGGGAGGATATAACCGATGAAGACCCTCCCTCTCAGACTACTCGATTTGTGCCAAAATTTAAAACCATTATAATTATTCACAAAATCAGTACTGATTGTCACCATAATATACACATAAGTTCAAGCTGACCCATCTTGGCGAGTGAATTGTTCTTTTCTTCACGTTTGTTGTTTCATTTCATTTGCATTTACGTCCTTTGAAAATACATCCAATTTTGCCTCTATATTTTACTTAGTATAGTATTTTCTTCACAATAACATCATTGGTTACCGGTTTTCAGTGTACCGATTAATGCTTCGTTGCATTTACGATCGTTATAGTGATAACAAACAGTATGTGCACCTCAAGCGGAACAACTATCACGAGGAATTTTTGTGCGAATGCATAGTTTTATCAGATTTCCTGACAAACGCTTTCCTTACTGTATGATACACCTACATATGCATATACATACATGCATAGATACACACAGATATATACATGTGTATGATTAATAAATATATATATATATATATATATATATA
>NC_068985.1:28674820-28679820 GCF_001194135.2 Octopus bimaculoides
GTGTGTGTGTGTGTGTGTGTGTGTGTGTGTGTGTGTGTGTGTGTGTGTGCGCGTGTGTGTGTGTGTCGCTTCTGCCTTTTCAATATTTAAATTTTAAAAAATTTTTTGTCCAAAACGCTATCATTGAATTTTCGATTATAGCAATCAAACAGGTATTATGCATTCTTGTAGCACAACATGATCAAATGAGGGGCTTTAGATCGATTATCGAATATATGTTGATTTATTTCATTTCTCATACCATATCCACTATATTTCTATAAAATGTTATTATCTCTAATGAATACCTCTTCAATTGAATATTTGAATATTTATAGAAACTATAACCAACTGACCACAACAGGTCTGTTTCGAGCATATGATGTTTTTGTCAGAGAAGGTTACTAAAGATGGGACTTAACCTGTAAACGTTTTGCTCTTCTTCAATGCAGAAGCTCCTCATTTGAGCTGATTTTAAATGCCAAATTTCTCTCGGACTACCTACTACCATCTTAAGGGCGAACAAATTGGATAATGAATTCTAAGCCATACTGGCGATCTTACGTTACCAGTTCCAAAGCTGTCACGTAAACCACGTGTGTCCATTTACATCACATCAGCCTTTTCCGTAAAAGGGTTTTAGGGTTAAGGTTAGGGAATTCCGTCCCTAAACCTAACCGTAACCGTAGCCCTAACCCTAACCCTAAAACCCTTTTACGGAAAAGGCCGATGTGATGTAAATAAACACACGTGGTTTACGTGACAGCTTTGGAACTGGTAACGTAAGATCGCCGGTATACTTTATCCGGTGTCACAACGTGAACACAGGATAATCAGGTTGGTATGATCTTAATAGTAAACCTCCGTGCTCGGTACTGATGCTAAACAAGAGTAAGAACTGAATTATCAGCAGCTGCAGCTGTAGAAGCAACAGCTGTTTTTTACTTCATCACCTAACTATTGGGTTGTCCGGAAAGTTCGTGCCGATTTATAGTAGCTTACCTTTCGACTTATTTGCCATGAAACCACCTCAATCCTGGGAAGAGGGAATCTTCAAGTTAAAGGAAAGATGGAGACGCATTGTACAACAAAATGGTTCATATTTGGTTGATTTAAAATGTAATGGCAAGTATTTATTGACCCTTTTCTTTCTTTTAAAAATCGGCACGAACTTTCCGGACAACCCAATAGTATGTCCGTGCCAGATATCTACCTGAACAAGAGCAGCTAGTTTCTATAGATTCTAAAACGAAGAAAAAAAATTTAATAACGGAAGGGCTCTCTGGGAAGGTTACATTTGATAATATATATAAACATTTTAAGGCGGTGAGCTGGCAGAATCGTTACAATGCTGGGCAAAATGCTTCGGAGCATTTCTTCCGTCGCTTGGTTTTTATTCTTTCGGATTCGATATGATAAGTACCAGCTGAGCATTGGGTCTGATACAATCGACTTACTCGCCCCCCCCCCCATCACCACCACCGAAGTTTTTGGTCTCGTGCAAAAATTTGAAACAAATTTGAAACTAATATATATAGACGTTATGAAGAAGAAAAAAAAATAAAGAAAAGGGAATGATCTAAGGTTGAACGTAATACTGCTTTCAAATTTTGGCACAAGTACAGCAGGAACATGGAAGGGAAGAGGTGATTACATCGATGCCTAGTGTACAATTGGTTCTTATTTTATCAACACCAAAAAGATGAAAGGCAAAACCAACCTCGGCGGAACTTGAACTCAGAACGCAAAGTCATCGAAATGACGGTAAGCATTTTACCCAGTGAGCTAACGATTCTGTTAGCTCACCGACTTAAAGCTCGGACTTGATACAGTAACACGTTGTTCGATCAGGACAATATTCGGACTAAACGACAAATGTCATCCATCTTACTATTCTATCCTACTCCAGGCACAAGGCCCGAAATTTTAGAGGAGGGTGGCAGTCGATTAGATCGAATCCAGTACGCAACTGGTACTTAATTTATCGACCCCGAAAAGATGAAAGGCAAAGTCAATCTCGGCGGAATTTGAACTCAGAACGTAAAGATAGACGAAATACCGCTAAGCATTTCACCCGGCGTGCTAACGTTTCTTATTTCTTTATTGCCCACAAGGGGCTAAACAGTGAGGGGACAAACAAGGGCAGACAAAGGGATTAAGTCGATTACATCAACCCCAGTGCGTAACTGGTACCTAATTTATCGACCCCGAAAGGATGAAAGGCAAAGTTGACCTCAGCGGAATTTGAACTCAGAACGTAACAGAAGACGAAATACTGCTAAGCATTCGGCTCGCCGCCTTCGTTATCCATCTTAATATAAAATATGAAAATCAAACAGCTACTCTGGTAGTAGGAAATCGAAGCATCTCTTTATAACATCAAAGCATTGCTGTCATTGTTTAGATCAAGTCAGCTTCGAATGTTCTATTCGTGATAACCATCAACTGTTCAGTACTGTATAAAGCACTGATATGATCGTTTTCTTTTCCTTTTCATTTTAATCAGTACGGTAATGTCCAAAAACACTCTTTTCATCACATCTATCATCTTTGTATTTCATCTGTTTTCACCTGGTTTTTTGAAGTAGATCACTAATGCTGAGCAAAAGTATTAGGACACAGAATACTGCGTTATTTACCTTGAGAGAACATCTCACATCGGTTTGTGGTGCAGAAAGGCACTCGTAGTTATATCATTGACAGACGACGTGCACCGTCTGCTACGACCGCCATATATATATATATTTCTCTCTCTCTCTCTCTCTCTCTCTCTCTCTTTCTCTCTCTCTCTCTCTCTCTTTCTCTCTCTCTCTCTCTCTCTCTCTCTCTCTCTCTCTCTCTCTCTCTCTCTCTGTGTAAAGGCTTGTGGCCTAATGGATAGGCTCTTACGATCGCTAGATCGTGGATTCGATTCCCAGATCAGGTGGCGAGTTGTGTTCTTGAACAAAACATTTCATTTCACGTTGCTTCAGGGCCCTTTGTCGATCAAGAGGAAATGTTGGCCTGCTCGCCTAGCCAGCGGAGTGGCATCATGCGATGGCTAAAATGATGCAAAGCGCATTGTGACCAGCGATGAGTAACAACATCTGATAATCTGGTCGGTCACATATGAAAGAGAAATTTTGACCATGACTGGAGTGCTTTTATAAAGAAAATATTACTGCTGCTATCGCTGCTACTACCACCACTACTGCTGCTGCTGTTATTGCCGCTGTTAATATCATTACAGCGATGACGTCAACAACAAAGTATAATTAGCATTTGAAACAAAACAACTATTAATATCATTAATAGCGCAACTAATTTATTAATTAGATAATTGAATGAATTTTATTACATCTTTAATAAAAAAATATATATATATAATGAAGAAGAGCCGCTACAAAACCAACAGCAATAAAGAATAATATCTGCAAGAACACCAACCTATATAAAAACAGCGATATGGTGTGTTTCAGCTTTTGAGGTGAGGCAGCAAATACAAGGATATTTCGAAAGCTTGAATGTGTTCGATAAATACACTGTTCTGTTGCATGTGTGCGCGTTAGACGCAAAGTTTAATGCGTGCATTTATCTTTATTTTATAGTAAATTTTTATAATTTGATTTTTTCATATAATATAAAACTTCAAAATCCTGATGGTGCACCGTGTTGCATTTTGCATCAGAACAGCAGCCTCCACGACTTGCTTTCTTACTTTTAAGTTTCCAGCTTTCTGCGCAGAAAAATCATTATTCCTACATGTTCAGAGATGTGGCTTTCTACTCTAACTGATCTGGCGCAATGATTCTCACTCTTGACTCCAGCTACTCAGCACAACTCCAGAATCGTTTTGTGATTTTGGATATCCAAAGAAACACCACCAGACCACATTTTGCCACGCTTTACGTCAGCGGAGAATACCGGCCCATAATCTGCTACGCATGTGATAATGAACAAAGATCGACGACTACACCGATGTCATTTACAGTGACTCTTTGATTTTCTTCGTCCTGCATACTGTGAGATTAGTCCTTGGGCTGGTGTACGATTCTGTACCTGACCTTTGTCTCTTCGATTCATCCTCAGTTTAACTTTGTTTTAAAAAAATCAGTATATATTGTGCTGTGTGATTCCGTTTGCTCGATGTATAGAACTTCATTTATTGTATCGATCGGGACGTACAGCGATTACTCTTAGGAGGACATGAGAAGTGCCCCTGTGTCTTTCGATTTGAAGAGATATTCTTTTAGTCTCACTGTTCGGTAACAAAATGAATTGATGATGTACTTATATTAATTACATAACGCTGCCTAAAATAATTTTTTTTCAGTTAGGCAATTCATATCTAGGAACTACCTACCTGGAGTAACCCCAGTTAATAGAATGAGAGGCCGGAAACGACGATTTATTTAATCCTCATCTGAAACTAATATTTTTTGACAAAAAGTGTGTTACATATGTATTTGGTTGTTGTTACTATTCTATCAAAAAATTTGCGTTTTTAAATACTAAACCCACAGCGAGTATATATTTTTTTTTGCTTTAGTATCAGTTTTTCTGTATGTTTTTTAAATTCTGAATTTTTTTTATGTCTGTTTTCGTGCATTAGAAGATTAAATTACAGTTGTCTTTCAAAGGGTCGTAAAGAGTGCTATCACTTTCTTACTTTTAAGTCTTACTTTCTTTTAGATATAAAAGCTACAGTGAAAATTATCATAGATAGATACTACACGCACACACACACACACACACACACACACACACACACACACATAAAATAATCGAGAAAATAAAGTGGAGTTTAAAATCGACCTTCTGTCTACCTCAAAGTACAGAACGAGACTTGCCGGCGTTTAAAGCATATTTTATTTGTAGAATAATCCTAAAAGGAATAATTTTCATCCAATAAAATTTGTGAATTAGCCAATTTCTTCGGAGCCCTCCTCAAGAGACTTCCGTTTACTCGAAAGCACAACAACAACAACAATTACAACTTCTACTACTACTACTACTAATAATAATAATAATAATAATAATAA
>NC_068985.1:28681407-28682998 GCF_001194135.2 Octopus bimaculoides
TATATATATATATATATGAACATAGGTATATTCATACATGCCTGCTTACTGAAATGTAATTTATTATACTGTCGATGATTGTGATCTAGATCTTGTCACACACCCACTTCACACGCAATTGAAGCGTTGAAATAATCATGTGATTCAAACAGAGTTTAAATACTTAATTTCACGTGTCTATTTATTTTTAAAAAAATACATTGCGATTTGTTTCAGTCGAATTGTTTCAATGAGATGTTTATCACAGTATATTCTGTTTTTCATTTTTCTTTTAGTCAGATAAGATTCTATAATAGGTATAGATTTATTAACAATATTGGTGTAGAATATACCACTAATCAGATTTAGTTTATAAATTCCTAGATGGATTTTATTGTTCCATCACTGGAACATATTGATTTGGGGCGTTATTAGTTAGACAGCTACATGTACTTTTAATGTATCCTTTGGATAGAATATGCGAGTAAGAAATAATGGTCTTTTGCATTCCAGGTACAGAATCCATCCAACGTGTTTCCACACGATTTTGCTTAACCCATAACCTACCATAATTCTATTAACTGGAATTTGTTTTAATGAAACTTTGATTTCTAGCATAAAGCAGCCTTAGAAACACGCTGGAATGATCAAAATAACATTTCAAAATAACATTTTAAATCGAAATAAGCGAGATATTTGGGTGAAAAATTAGCAAACTTCATTTGAATATCAGAGAAATATACCTAGTAGATATAGCAAAGAGGTTAGATATGTGTAAATATTGACAGATAATTACGAAATTTGTAATTTTTCAGTGATCGCATATGAGATCACTGGTTGGTAATTGGTTAACACACTTTCTCGTGAGCAAGGTTTAGACCAATTTGAGTCTATAGTAGTAAGAAATGTTCCCAAACTTTTGAGCAGTTGGAGCGAATCTGCGACCATGATTTCGAGTCAATCTACTTAACCATTCCGCCATACCTGTGCCCATTAAGTAAACGGAATACTCGGTTGTCCAGACACGCACAAGCACACGCATACCACCTAACATTCTCTCATCATTAACTCTTTCATTATATCTAAACGGCTATATTTATACATAATTATATAACTGGCACCCCGTCGGTTACGACAACGAGGGTTCCAGTTGATCCGATCAACGGAACAGCCAGCTCGTGAAATTAACGTGCAAGTGGCTCAACACTCCACACACATGTGTACTGTTAATATAGTTCTCAGGGAGATTCAGCGCGACACAGAATGGGACAATGTTGGCCCTATGAACTACAGGTACCACTCATTTTTACCATCTGAGTGGATTGGAGCAACATGAAATAAAGTGTTATGTTAAAGGATACACCGTGTCGCCAGGAATTGAACTAACGACCTTAGGATCGAATACCCTAACCACTAAGCCACGCGCCTTCACATCATTATATACATGCATACATGCATACATACATACATGCTTGTATGCATGCATACACACACACATATATACATACATACATATATATATACATACTTACATATATATGCTTGCGGCCACTAACATTAATATCTCTCATTAGTATTAATGTTCTTATCTACCTATATATATATATATATA
>NC_068985.1:28684161-28685020 GCF_001194135.2 Octopus bimaculoides
GATACACCGTGTCGCCAGGAATTGAACTAACGACCTTAGGATCGAATACCCTAACCACTAAGCCACGCGCCTTCACATCATTATATACATGCATACATGCATACATACATACATGCTTGTATGCATGCATACACACACACATATATACATACATACATATATATATACATACTTACATATCCTTATATATATATATATATGCATATCTTTACATATATATATATATATACATGTATATATATATATATATATATAATTACACACACACACAAACACACACACACACAAACACACGCATATATATATGTATATATATGTATGAATATTCGTACATATGTATGGATACAAGTATATAATACATCGTACCACGCATCAGTACAACAAATAGTGATACTAGAAGTTAATTCGATTTCATCATCAAATGTAAGTGAATTCTCTAAAACGCATTACTGAAGGGAAAGTAACTACTTTCGTTTCTTTATGGAGACCATAGCTATTTCCCGTTACTAATGCATTTGGGGGGGAATCCGCTAAATTTTGATGACAACAGCTGATTAGCCATAAGTGCCTTTATTTCGTTATTTATGCCAATGATGCGTGATAATTTATTAAACATATTCATATATATATATAAATATGTATATATATATATATATATATATTCATACATACATACATACATACATACATGTATACAAACATACGCACATACACACACACACTTATATGTAGAGAGAGTAATGCATAAAGAAAGCTCTTGTCAAGATATAATGAGTGTAATTAAGGATATATATATATATGAGAGAGAGAGAGAGAGTGATAGATAGATAGATAGATAGATAGAAACTATAATATAATA
>NC_068985.1:28685195-28686361 GCF_001194135.2 Octopus bimaculoides
ATATATATATATATATATATATACGTGTGTGTGTGTATGTATGTACGAATTGTTAACAATCTGTATAAATAGAGTAGGAGTATAGAAGAAAAGAAAAAGTTTTGGTGAAAGATCGGATAAATTTTGACTTACCTTTGCATAAGTTTGCTGCACTGTCTTCAATGCTAATCAGCGGTAAAAATGTTCGGGAAGCACGAAAAGGAAGCATGTCACCTATCTGCCACTGACGTGAAGATTCAACAATCTCGAGAGATGGTTCTAGCAAACAGACGAGTGACTATCTATGAAGTGGCATATTCTCCGAAAATTAGTCATGATTCTGCATTCAAGATCATCCATGAGAAGCTTCGATTCCTCAAAGTAGGTGCGAAATGGGTGCCAAGAGATCTTATCGAATCGCAGAAGCTTGCTCGACAGCTACACCGACAAAGGCAAATTTATTTTGGAGAAAATAGTCATAGGAGATCAGATCTGGGTCCATCACTTTGAGCCAGAATCCAAGAGGTAGAGTCTGGAGTGGAAACACCCGCAATCGCCAATGAAAACGAAATCTAAGACTCACCCTGCCGCAGAAAAACTGATTCTAACCGTTTGTTTGGAAATGCAAAAAGTACTATTCTTGAACATGCCCAGGAAAAGTGTTCTCCAGTCATAAATGTAGGCTACAGTGAAATGTTAGCTAACAAATTAATAACAGCAATTCGCATCAAATACCGAGGTCTATTGTCAAATCAAATGTTATTGTTGCATGACACTGCACACCTACACACGGCCGACCATATGTCTGAAACCATTGAAAAAGTGGGTTTCGAGTGTTGAAAGACCCTACACAGAGTCCAGATCTTACGGCTTCTGATTATCACCTCTTTGGACTGTTCAAACATTCTTTATGAGATCATCGATTTGCTACGGACTTCTCCTACATCTCTCACACCATGAACTCTTAACATACTCCTGAACATTCTGAAGAGATCTGCCAAACCATTTGCCAGATTGAAACGTGCGTAATTGACTAATTACATAACCTCCATAATGACTCATTACATAACCTCCACATAATAAAACACTGGCTAACTAGCCCAACAGAATTGCTTCTTCTTGTATGTTTTGCTCCATTCTCTCTCTCTCTCTCTATATATATATATACATATATATATATATATATA
>NC_068985.1:28686567-28687505 GCF_001194135.2 Octopus bimaculoides
TTTTTTTAAATTGAATGAAATTTAATAGTATTTTAGAATGTCTAATGGAATTAAAAATTATTTTTATGTATTTGTGTACATTTAAACTAATTAAATATTATTTTACAGAATAATAGAATTAAAATTTCTTTGATTAAAACCCTTTCTAACATGGAAGTATCCAAAGAGCATTTGAGGCACATAATGCTTTATGAGTACAAAAATGGAAACTCTGCAGCCGAAGCGACTCGAAAAATACACTCAGTTTGTGAGAAAGAATGCTTGAATGAAAGAACTTGCAGAAGATGGTTTGCAAAATTCATGGAGCCTTGAAGATGAAGATCGAACAGGACGTCCAGTTGAGTTTCATGATAAGCTCCTTGAGGTATTACTTGACGAAAAACCTTAATTATCAGTTGAAGAATTGGCAATAAAGCTTAGTTAAAACCATTCAACCGTTCATCGTTATCTTCAACAACTTGGAATGCTTCCTAAACTTGGAAAATGGGTGCCTCATGAATTGTCCGAAAGCAACCGCAAATGTCGAGTTGACATCTACTCTTCTCTCCATTCTCGCGAACTCATTTCACCCTTTTTGGATAGACTTGTGACGTGACGAAAAATGGACCTTCTAACGAAATGTTAAACGCCGTAAACAGAGGCTTGGTAAAAGGGAAAAAAGCTCAACCACAACCGAGAAGGGAAGTTCATGGGAAAAAGGTTCTTCTCTTTATCTGGTGGGATTGCAAAGGAGTAATTGAATTGTTACCACCTAATGCAACAATCAATGCTCAAGTCTGCTGTCAGCAATTAGAGCGTTTGAACCAAGTTTTGAAGAAAAAAAGATCCGCTTTAGTGAATCGAAAAGGAGTGATGTTTCATCAGGACAATGCGCGACACCACATTGAAAAGATCACATCACCGAAGATCGAAGAGCTTAGTTGGGAAAAAATTCTTCA
>NC_068985.1:28687530-28692119 GCF_001194135.2 Octopus bimaculoides
CATTGGGGGACATAAATCTCGCAAGCCCGGAGGAGGTCGAAACTGACATTTCATAGTTCTTCCCTCTGAAACCAAAAGAGTTTTACACTGATGGGATTAAAAAGCTTGTAAATAGATGGAAGGAAGTCATAGATAATCAGGGAAAGTACATTGATGATTAAATTCCAAATAAATATAACATTTGATCACTTGTTTTCTTTATTCAAAATTCGGACAGAACTTATGGGATGACCTGATAGTTCTCAGAAATATTCAGCGTAACAAAGAGTGTGCAAGGCTGGCCATTTGAAATACAGGTATAACACATTTTTGCCAGCTGAGTGAACTGGAGCAACGTGAAATAAAGTGTCTTGTTCAAGGAAACAACGCGTCGCTTGGAATTGAACTCACTACCTTATGATCTAACCACTAAGCCACGCGCCTTCACACATACATACAAACACACACACATATAGTCATATAATGCAGACAGACAGACATACAGACGGACGGACGGACGGACGGACGGACGGACGGACGGACGGACGGACGGACAGACGGACGGACGGACAGATAGATAGATAGATAGATAGATAGATAGATAGATAGATAGATAGATAGATAGATAGATAGATAGATAGATAGATGAATGGATAGATAGATAAAGAGTGTGAGAGAGAGCCAGGCAAATAGAGAAACAGATAAAGTGAATAAATGTCTTGGATAAAAATCTCTTGGAATTGAATCATATATCTAGAAAAATAAGTCCCTCTATTTTGTGTAAAATTTAGAATTTCGAAGGTTTTATGTAGCCGGTATATGTAAGGAGTATTTGATGATAGATTTAAAGTTCAAATACTTATATATTTATCATGAATCGAACCTGAGAGCTAAAAAGTATTTATAGTAAAGGTCCCTCGTGCACTACAAATTCTTTCCACGCATTAATTTCTCCCGTATGATGACAGCGATTATTCAAAAGAAGACATGGGATTCATTAAATTGATATTCTAATATAGTTCCTGCAAAGCGACGAGCAGGCAAAATCGCTAGCATTCCGAGCAAAATGCTTGGCGGCATTACATTCTGAGTTCAAATTCCGCCCATGTCAATTTTACCTTCAATCCTTTAGGGGGTCGATAAAATAAGAACCAGTTCATCACAAGTGTTGATGTAATCGTCTTACTCTACTCACTCAAGATTGCTGACCTTGAGTCAAACTGTGAAACCAATATTAGTGGTCCAGCTTTTATCCATCCAGGGTGTTGAAAAGTATTGAATTATTCAAAATTGTTTTTTAGATTAATAAATTGGGTGAACATTTACGATGACTATTTACTTTATTTATAAGTCTTCCAATTATACATTGACTGCTGTAGAGAAATGGATTACCTTTACTGTTTCTTTTATGGTAGAAGGAAGGAACTTAGTATGCACATTTTATTCTTAATTCAACTTCCAGATCAATTAAGGAGTAGAACCCTGTCTATTAGATTAGAATCATAATTTATGAATACCCGATAAATAACCATCCAAGCATTCATAGCATTTCCACATGTGTCAATCCATATTTTTACTATTTTTGTTATAAGTGAACTTAAAAATAATTTTCAAATCTTATTTATTGTGCGTGCGGGAGAGTGTCTATGTATGACAGATGGGAGCACGAAGAAAGAAGAAAAAGTAACTCCCGAACCCAGTGAGTTGTCACAAGGCACAAATCAATACAGACCATACCTGTACAAACTATACCCACGTACTGATTTGAACTGCTAGGTAATATAATAGCCATTAATTTTATAATGTTTTTGCTTATTAAAGATAAATGTTTTGTGAGACAAAAAGATTTTGTTACAATTAGGCGGACAGTGTTGCCTGAGAGCGACGTATCTTTGACATGGACAATGCGCTATTCTTGTAATGAGATATAAATTGTTGACCTTACAAATGGTAAAGCAACACTCGATCGATTTGGTTCGCTAATACTTCTTCGTATAATTAGTTGTTTTAATTTATAGTTCGTGAGATATCATTGACTAATTGATCCATATTGATTAAAGTTGTTTTAGTAAAGTGTAGCAAATGAATGATTTAGTAATGTATAACATTACAAAACTTCAGAATGGTATAATTTTAAAAAGCAGATACCAATATATTGTAAAACATTGTAAATAAAGATGTAATTCCGAAAGATACTTTGTTAAGAATCAATAAGTTCGGTTGCCAAGATGAAATTAAACAAACAAAGAACTATCGTTTCACACCAAAGAGCCTTCAGCCATGTGTCAAGACTTTTACTCTCAGTTAAAGGGACCATTGTTCAGGATGTCAAACCTTTTATATTCTTCATGTCAGAGGTATCTACTTATACTCGACGAATTCTTCTTTGGATTTTCTAATATAATTGTTGTCAATGCAGATCCTTAGCAGTTTACTTGAATTCAGGATATGAACACAGAATATAAATGGGTGATAACGCAATAACCAATTGAATAACATATAGCAACGACTGTGACTGTTTTCAGACATTATTGGAGTCATAGATGGAAAATCGACAATTTGTATTCTGTCTTATATTCAGAGAATCGGTATATAGTTTTCTCCTTACATGACAAAGTCCACCTAGCTGTAAACGGGTATCATAAGGATTATCTCTTTTAGCAGGGTGTGCGCACACATTCGCGCACACACACACACACACGCACACACATACATACATATATACATATATACATACATATATATTATATATATACACACACATAATTCACCCTCACTAAAAAGTGACCAAGGGTGTAGAGAGCACAGGCATTGCTAGAAATAAGAGTCAGAGACTCTTTAGCCACAGAAAGCACATGTTCTATAGAGACAACCATTTTAGTGACAGTGAATTATTTCCTTTTTTGGTTTTGAATTGCGTCTGGACACCTTAATTATTTTATAACTTTCACCTTAGCATTTTACGGATTCCTATGGTAAACTCTCTAAATACCGACAGGTGAAAATTCAGCTTCACCACCCGCGATGATTAAGCATTGATTTCTATGCGAAATTACCACGCTAATCTAATGCATATTGCTTGCGATGGAGCATTTGTTGCTCCTGTCTGTTACATAGAACATATGTTTTCTGTAGCTATAGTGTCTCTGACTTTTATTTCTAGCAATGCCGGTGCTCCCTGCACCATTGATCACTTTTTAGTGATGGTGAATTATTTTCTTTTGATTTTAAATTGCGTCTAGCCACCTTAATTATATACAGAGAGATAGATACGATATTCGCGTCTACGATTAATCTTCGGAATGGTTAGTTTTCATTGTTTTTTCTTCTTGTTTTTGCCTTTGTGAGTTACAAGTAATGCTATCTGTTGGCGTCTCAGCTTTTTTAGCTGCTATTTCTGAACTTCGGTATGTGGTGAAGCAAATATTTGCTGATCCCTTAATTATGTTTACGATAGATAGATAGATAGATAGATAGATAGATAGATAGATAGATAGATAGATAGATATTACACCACTGTATAGTTAATCGTTTGCTTTAATTATCCTTTCTACTATAGTCACAAGGCCTGCAATTTTAGAGGAGAAAGTCGATCACATCGACCTCAGTACTCAACTGGTACTTAGTTTATCGACTCTGAAAGGATGAAAGGCATAGTCAACCTCGACGGAATTTGAACTCAGAACATAGCGGCAGACGAAATGCTGCTATGCATTTCGCCCAGTGTGTCAACGATTCAGCCAGTTCGTCGCCTTGGCGTCTGCTTTAATAATATGTTTAGATTAAGACTCTCATCCCAAACCGGGAAATAGTCACTCGGAGACTATTATTCTCCCCTTGTATCCTGATATCTATAGTTGGGACTACAAGTACGCGTAGTATGTTCATTAGCATAACCTTGTAAAGAACACATATGAACAAATATAATGGAAAATGTATTTTTTAACACAATGGAAAATGTATATATACATTTGTAAATAAGTTGCAAGATATTTGAGATATATTTGACACGTACAAATGCTATTTTCTCTGCAGATTGCCGTGGGGAAAATTTTCGTTTCAGACAACAGCTATTAAATACCCCAACTGTCCTTTCAGAAGGACTCTTGTGGACTGATGAATGCATTTCAGGCTGCTTAGACACCGTCAGTAACGAATACAACGCATGACAACTTTTAAATGACTTTGGAAGTCATAGCTTCCTTGCAGAAAATAGCAGAAAGTATCTACTGAGTGCGTAAGAGGGACGCTAGGCTCGAACAAATTATGTAGTATTGATGCGAAGCAGCGATGTAGCATAAACAAACTATTAGATCAGTTAAACTATTAGATCATGTGTATGGGACATGTTTGACCGTGCCTAAAGCAAACTGCAGTAAAAACGGCCTTTTCAGTCGATTAAATATTCCATAAGAGTGCTTTGCATGCCTGATGCAGTAAGAAGCTTGCTTCCCAACCAGATGGTTCTAGGCTCAGTCCTACTGCGTGACACCTTAGGCCAGTATCTTCCACTATAGTTTTAGGCCGACCAAAGCCTTGTGAGTGAATTTGGTAGACGGAAATTGAAAGAAGCCCCTCGTGTATAGGTATATATATATATATATATATAT
>NC_068985.1:28692589-28694366 GCF_001194135.2 Octopus bimaculoides
TGTGTGTGTGTGTGTGTGTGTGTGTGTGTGTGTGTGTGTCTGAGTTTGTCCCACCACCACTGCTTGATAACCTGTGCTAATGTATTCGCATCTCCGTGATAAGCGGTTTGGCAAAAGAAACCGATAGAATAAATACAAGGCTCATAAAAAAGTAAGTACTGCGGTCGACTCATTCGGCTAAGAATTCAAGGCGGTGCTCCAGCATGGCCGCAGTCTAATGTTTCAAACAAGTAAAAGATTAGTGAAATGTTTCTAATCCTATATTTAGCTGCCTTCAAGAAATTCAGGTTGTCTAGGTTTTATAGTCTTTTACTTCGTTGATACGAAAATCGCTTCGCTAAATCTAATATTCTGGTAAAGAAACAGGTAAATTAAAATCAATTACTGTACACAATTACTCGACAAAATTTCTACGAGGCACCTTACATTCTAGAAAAGGAAGCTAAATCTTTAACGAATGACACATTAAGCTTTATTTTAAAAAAAGGACACAATAGGCAATGTAGTCTTTATACAATTCTTTGGTGATAGGTCTATTTAACCAAGGCTAAGCTGGGGGAAACAACAACAATAATTGCAAGAATAATACCATGACCTGTACCACCATCACAATATACGAGAAGTCAGTGTGAAAATAAAATCTATTCATTCGACTTCCAGAAATGGTATCGGTTGGCCATTTGCATTTCGTAATTTGCAGACAGATGCATAAATCGATAAAAATCCGCGTTCACACGTATGTATGTATGTATGTATGTATGTATGTATGTATGTATGTATGTGTGTATATATGTATGTATGTATGTATGTGTATGTATGTATGTGTGTGTGTATACATATTTGTGTGTATAAATGTGTGTATGTATATATACATGTATTTAAATATGTGTGTGTGTGTGTATGTATGTATATATATATGTATATATATATATATGTGTGTGTGCATATATACATATTATATGCATATATTATATATATATGCATATATATTATAAATATATATATATAATATAATAGATATAATATATATAATATATATATATATGATATATATAATATAGGTATATTACATATATATATATATATATATATATATATATATATATATATATATATATATATATATATATATACGTGTGTGTGGATGTATGTATGTACAATACGCGTATGTGTGTGTGTCTGTGTGTGTGCGTGTCTGTGTTTGAGTGTTAGTTTCGATTTAGGCCTTACATATCACCGTCTCCAAGTGTTATTATAGTATAATCAGAGCTCAGAATATTCTGTTATACAGACTCCATCAGATTTATGAGATCTGTTCATTGGAATATACCGGCTTCTCAAGATACGGTGATAGTAGAAGGAAACGTTTGTCCGGCAGTAAGGTACGATGTTAGAATAATAAATATTTACACTACATTTAAAATGTATTGCACTCTGCATGCAAGTGCAGTCTGATCAAGGCTGAATAACATTCTTACACACACACATCTGTTGTACAGTGATAGATAGACGCAGAGAGAGAGAGAGAGAGAGACAGATAGATAGATAAATAGATTGATATTTGATAGATAGATAGATAGATAGATAGATAGATAGATAGATAGATAGATAGATAGATAGATAGATAGATAGATAGGTTTCTTTATTAGCCACACAGGGCTCAACGCAGAGGGGACAAAATACAAATGTAGAGTTTTTTTTCTTTTCGAGGGGGACGAAAACAAAGCAGAAAAAAAAAACAAAAGTGGGGACAACGATGAAAAAAAACATCGCAAAA
>NC_068985.1:28700095-28700907 GCF_001194135.2 Octopus bimaculoides
AAGACGCCATCGTCTCAAAAAAAATGGCTAGAAAGCCGAAATTGTTTTTTATATCCTGGAAATGTGCCACACAGGGCAGATTTCCGTCGCAAAAAACTTGCACCAGAGAGTCTACAAGTTGTTATACAACTTTGTATATAAAATAAGCTTTACAAACACACTTTTTAAAACATGAAAAAGGCAAAACTTACGGAGCCGACACGTCTACCGTCCGTCCATAGAGATAGATAGATAGATAGATAGATAGATAGATAGATAGATATGCAAATTGCAGAAAACAGCTAACAGGTGAGAAGTGTACTTCTTGACTACTGGCACAACTTAGTGTAGCACTCAAATCTCGTTAATACAATATCACTATTATTATTATAGGAGGCGCCATGGCCCAGTGATTAGGGCAGTGGACTCGCGGTCGGAGGATCGCGGTTTCGGTTCCCAGACTGGGTGTTGTGTGTGTTTATTGAGCGAAAACACCTAAAGCTCCAAGAGGTTCCGGCAGGGGGTGGTGGCGATCCCTGTTGTACGCTTTCGCCACAAATTTCTCTCACTCTTTCTTCCTGTTTCTTGAGTAAAAAGCTGCGATGGACTGGCGTCCCGTCCAATTAGAGGGGAACACATAGGCCATGGAAACCGGGAAACCGGCCCTATGCCCCACAAGGGGGCTAAAGAGGATTTCTAATTATCATTATTAGAACACAGCAAATGGTGGAATCGTAAGCCCATCGGCCAAAAAAAACGAGACGCATTTCTTCAAATTCTGTCGAGGCTTGCTTTTTCTTTCGTCATTTCGAAGCGGATAAAATAAGTACCAG
>NC_068985.1:28701680-28705394 GCF_001194135.2 Octopus bimaculoides
GGGGGGGGGGGGGCAGACACCATAGAAACCGGGAAACCGAGCCTATGAGCCTGGCTAGGCTTTAAAAAGGGCGCATAAAAAGACTATTACAATTAAAAGGCAACAAGCTGGCAGAATCGCTTGCCTGATGGACAAAATGCTGAGCAGCATTGTTTTTGCTGCTCTGCGTCCTGAGTTCAAATATCGCCGTGGTCAACTTAGCCATCCTTAAAGGACAACACAAGTCAAGTACAATGGTTCTCCTGAAGCCTACTGGCCTTGTGCTAAATTGGAATGAATCATTATTATTATTAAAATGCAGCAAGCTATCAGAATCGTTAGCTTACTGGAAAAAAAGCTTAGTCACTTTTTTCTGTCTTAAGCTCTGAGTTCACATCCTGCCGAGGTTAACTTTGCCTTTCGTCCCTCTGGGGTCGATAGAATAAATTGCAAGTAAAATACTGGGATAAGACGTAACTGATTTATCTCTCTCCTTCGCATTTTACATTTTGAGCTTATTGTAGAAAGAATTCGGGCAAAACGATTAGCAGCACTTCGTCTGTCTTTATGTTCTGAGTTCAAATTCCACCAACGTTCACCTTGCCTTTCACTCTTTAGGGGGTCTATAAAATAAGTATAAGCTGAAGACTGGAATTGATGCAATCGACCTACCCTCTCTCCTAAAACTGCTGCCCTTGTGCCAACATTTGAAATCATCATTATTACCTTCGCCTTAGCGAAGGCGGAGGTAATATCATCAGTCGCATTAGTTATATTTTTGCCCCAATCAAATGAGATATAACACTCATTTCCTTTATTGTGTAGAACTCTGAGATTAGGGAGTCGGGTCAGTAATAAACTATGGTAAAATATTCCTGCCCAAGCTTGTTAACTCTACGGACTTTCCTTTAAAACCTATATACTGAGATGGCATATCCACAATATAAACAACTTCATGTCATATGCAGATGATTTGAGTTTAACGTTACTGGATCGAATCTATTAAGCTATTTCGTCTCTTTGCTAATTAGTTATTATTTATTTCTAAAATTTGCATAACGCAACAAAGTTATTACGATGAATAAATATCAAGTAATGAAATCCAGTATCAGATTGGTACTTATTTTATAGATATCAGAAAAATAAAAATAAACGTTAAACATGAAGAGGGCGTAACAAAATATCGTTAAAGTGCTCTCTTAATTTTGTCAATCATTGCTGTAATATAAAGTAATATATAACACAGAAGCTAGACCACACATTTTGAATAAAGGGTATAACTGATTACTTCTAGCCCCAGTATATAATTATTACATATTTAATCGACCCTAGAACGATGCAAAGAAAATGTGAGCTTAATGCAATCTGAACTCGTCAAATAAAGGGTCGGAATTAATTAACACTAGTCATTTATTCCGACGCTCTTCCGATTATATCAATTCCCTGCTTCTGTTGCGATAATATTAAAAACTGAATATAATACTTGGAATGGTATTCGCGACCGTTTAATGTGTACATATCTCCATTTATATCGCATCAAAATGGCAAACTGTCGAATCAATTTTCACTTCTCCAAAGGTTTTATATTTGCCATAAATCCTTTCCAGTGCGGTATCCATTAACGAACTGTCTTTTTAGATTGACTGCTTAGTAAACACTATGTTTTTCTAATTATGGAGCAACATGCGATGACGTTAGACACTTAATCTCTTTCGAAGCCATCACTCCATCATTAACTAGTAACCTTGCAGTTGTTTTTCAAATCCAGATGCATGAGCCACAAGGTAGTCATTAAGGTGTCACATACAAACGGGGAATATAAATTTCTGCTTGATTATTTGTTCTTTTTTTTATTGCAATATAATGTTTAGTGTTCTTTTAGTCAGTATAAAGCCTAGAACAATTTAGAGTAAAACGGAATATGATATTGTATATTACATTATCTTTGATGATAATGATTGTGGTATTGATGGTGGAGTTGGCTGTGGTGATATTCGAAGTAGTATTCCGCCTGATGATGATGTTGATGATGATGATGTTTGGGCTGCAGTTGTAGTTGTTTTTCCTGACAAACATCGTAACAATAATTCCTCTTGGGTTTCTTTACTTTTATTTCGAGCCTTCATCAATTTAAAATTTACTATCACACCAGTGGGATTTAAATGGTGCGAATATGTAGATAAAATGATTTTGAACCCTATCAACTAATTGATAAGTATAGACTCTGATAGTTTAAACAAAATGCTCAAGCTAACAGAATCTTTACTTATCAAACAAAACGTTTAAATTATCTCAACAGATTACTAAAATTTCGTCAGTAAATAAACCTATTTTATGCGGCTAACATTAACGGAAGTAACGTGTCAATTTATCTAGGCAATATCCTTCAGACTGAAGAAACGATTTATTGCAGTATCTGATGTTTTGATAAACGCTATTTCTTCTTTTTTGTATGTGATAGATTAAATATAAACGTTTCCAATTACATTGATAGTCACTTATTTCTTAACAGCCCATATTCCCTCGACAAAACATTAGCGTTCTTTATTATGTTTGTCGGTTTCCGTTTGAACTATACACGTTATGGTATGAGAGCTGAAATATAACCCCAAATTTGATTACTAATTTTTACCACTTTATAACTTTTAACCGGAACAGAAAGAAGCTTCTTCGCAATAGTTACAATTTTGTTTGAGCCCACTAAATAATCCATGATTTAGAGTAATATATTGAAATTTTTCCGTTTATATCAGAAACTTAATTATAACGTTATTAGTATTTTATATTGCTGATTATTCTAATTTTTATTCATGCTTTCTTTGAGTGTATATAGTGCTTACAGAATTTTAACGCTTTTATAAAAACTGAATCATGTGGATAATAGACGTCGCATGTTTGTGTTTGAATAGTGGAAGAGTGGATGAGGAGGAAGAAGGGAAATGAGGCAGCTTTTGAGCAAAAAAAGGGACTGCGCACAGCTATAAACGTGTGTGTGGGCGGAGGAAACATACGTGAAAGAGAAGGGTTAAAAATTTCATCGTAAATTCGTCAGTAGCTTAAAATTTAACTGCAGTTTAGTTCACAAACGATCGATATAGAGCAACATGAATAACATACATTACCTTTTCAATAAGTCATCTTCGAATATTTATTTGTGAACTTCTTCACGGAATGTTAGTGTATTGGCTAATCTTCCTCTGCTTATTTCAATCCTTGATTTCCTCTCCCACAATTCACTGCCATTTTTTTCTAAATAGAGATCTCTACATCCCTTGTGTGTGAGGGGTTGGAAATCACATATTTTAAAGGAAGACTTTTCAAACAATTTTCCTTATGAATATCTATTTTTTTTTCCTTTTGATAAGCTTGTATGGTGTATATATTATGTAGGGCTACATTTAAAATAAATTTAGGTTACTTGTTTGTTTTTTTAAGAAATCGTTTTCCAGTTTATATAAAAGAAGCTACATGCTCAGTAGGATTATATATACATATACGCATAGACATACACACACACACACGCGCACACATTGTTATATATATATATATATATATATATAGCAATTTAGCTAGGTGTAAAATAGATACGTGTGTAAAAATTGTACATGTATGCATATTGTAAGAAAAAAATATATATATGCATGCTTATGTATATAGATATATATGTATATATATGTATGTATATATATATATATATATATATATATATATATATATATATATATATATATATAT
>NC_068985.1:28706280-28715402 GCF_001194135.2 Octopus bimaculoides
TATATATATATAGTAGAGTAAGAACATAAATGCGAAACAAGGTAGAAAAAATAGTACTCGAATACTAGGAGTAGAGTAATATGCTTTATTAAAAAGCAGCAAAAATATCACAAAAACTGTTACTCAGAGATTCACGTTCCTGTTCGTCGGACAGTTTTGTTTAGAATGTAACAAAAATAAGGTAATAAGCAAACATATACAATTAGTTTAATGGATACACATTTGAAAATGGTTTTGTTTCATTGATCCTTTCAACTAACGTTCTTAACAACGACCAGTTGCATGCAATGAACAGATTTCGGTATAAAATCATCTTATTATAAAATCGAAGAAAACCTTAAATCAAAAATAGATAATAAAGAAGGACAGAGTCTAAATACCCAGGGTAATAATTATTTGGAAAATAGTAATCAATTAATACGTTAAAAGTTATATCTGTTTCAAACTTTTTTCACGTTGGACTACATAAGCATTTAGCAGTATATGCCCATTCCAAACCATCCATAATATACATATATACACTAAAATATACAGACGCATGCACATAGCTACATACATATACAGACATATATAGGCAAGACATAAATATATATACAAATGCGTATATATATATGAATATTTTGTTTTGGAATTTGGTTTGCAAGACACTTCCTGAGTTCGTGTGTTGAAGCATATACTGTTGTGTCTAGGGAGAGTCATTTTATTTTAGTGCCTTATAGTTTAAAACACTCACCGGTAAAATTTCCGCTTGTTTCCTTTTTTATTTTACTAAAATTTTCGGAAAAGTTTAGAAACATAAAGAAGGCGCTGGAGTGGCTAGTTGTCGTTTAGCGACTCTCTTCTAAATGTTTGTAACCATAGGCACAAAGCCTGAAATTTGAGGTGAAGCGAGCTTGTCCTGTATTTTATTTAACTATGCAGGGCGGATGGCAACAACGTTGACGTGTGAAATTTGAGTTCAGAACGAATAGTATCATAACTAATCCTGCAAGGCATTGTGCCCAACGCTCTGACAATTTTACCAATCCCCTACCCTTTAATTAAACTTAGAAGTTTAGCCATTTTGTAAATCGTACTGATTCTAGATGTCACCAGTCTAAATAAATCGCTAATCTAAATTTTAACTGGAGCGTCACTCAGGTTCTAAAGGGACGGCCTCTGTTTTATATAATCTTCTATTATATCATTCATTTATCCACAGCATTGTATTTATCATTTTTCATACCGATTGCTTCTTAGATGTAGACAAAAGTCTAGGCAAGCAACTTGAATACAACTTATTCATAGTATTTCCTGAAACATTATTATTTACCAGTGTTTAACAATTCTCTGCTAACAATATTAGGTTATACTAACCAATTTAACATATCAAAATTTCTATTCTTCTTGTTTCAAATATATATTGGCAAGAAATACCATTTCATTTTCCATTCAAAAGCGTGTTTCGTATTTGGGGAATATTAAATCTCTCTTGATAATTTCTACATAGTTTAGATAATTGAAACATTTATTAAATTGTACACTAATGTCAAATAATTAACGTTTCGCTAATTATTTGCGTGATATAACCTTTCTTACTCACGAGACTTTGAAGAATACGATAACATTCTAAATGAATTTGCTGCCTGTTAAGTTTCAAGAAGTTAGGGCTGCTGTTTGAAGTTCTTGTGTTCTTGCTGTGTGTTAGGTCGCCTGTAGAAACCGAGTATGCGTTGCTCTTCTCGTGTCCTAGTCGGTGTCAGTATACTCTGCACTGTGGCTTCGTTGCGGAGTTTTATCTGTGAGAAAGGCAACTTAGGGTTTTCTTTCTATTAATGTAACTTCACACTGAAATGCATGTGCTTCGAGTATTTTCCAGCAACGAATCTTCAGAAACCGTTTAATGATCGAACAAGTGTTATATGTTTCGACCTTTATGTAGCTTTGACAGGAAGTTCCAAATCTTAGAAAATATTGCATGGTTTCATATTTCCACATCATTATTTGCTTCAGTTTTCGTTAACTTTTGTTAGCATTGATGTCAGTAGTTAATAAATAAATCAACACAAAAAATTTAAAGAGCTGATGATACGGTGATACACATTCCTTTTCTTGTGGCATAAACGCCATACGGAAAACGAAACGAAATCCAATGACAAACAGAACTCGACATTTTTCTTCTAATGATCTGCAAGAAAAATTAGTTATATTTTCCTCAACTCATTGCCGTTTAAAGGGAAAAAAAGCAGATAATTTAGTCCGATGTACACAGCAATGGAGGTAAAATAACGAAATGGTCACGGTTGGAACCTTTTTATATCATAAGTCTACTCAGTCAGAAATCTCTTGGAGAGGTACAAACACAACAAGATGGAATCGCAGTTTGTTCATCCTTTATATTTTCAACCTATATTTTTGCATTACAAAAATGATAGCATAATAGAAACAGAGGAGCAAATTTATAGAGAATATTCTATGCGTAGTGGAAAACTAATTCCCTCTAGAACATAACTAGCTATATTGAGGCCATGTCATGTACATTGATGTAAAACGGAATTTTGCCTCTCTGTTTTAAGTAGTCGGTAACTACACTAATTAGATCACGCTGAGTTACTGAAGGCAACAAATAGTTGGTTTCCTTGGAAGAGAACCAACTAACAGCATTATAATGTGTGCGTCGGTGTTTGCACGTGTGTTGAATGCATTTGTAAATATCATGTGTGGCTTTGCTTTTGTGTACACATGTTCGTGTCTATGTTAACATATGTCTGCCTATGAACGTCTGTATTTGTATGTCTTATTCTTTCATCAGTGAATATGTTATATGAAAGTAAGTTTATTTTGTGAGTATGTGAAAGCGCTATCATTATATTGCAGTTGAAAATAAAAGCAATTATTCTAATATAAGGCAAATCTGTACTCTATCATATAATAACGAAACAGATACACTACATTTGTAGGCATACACACAAAGGAAGACATAGAATCACACACAAAAAATCTTAAGTATGAATGCACTAACAAACGTGTATACCCACATGCAAATAATTCAATATACATAGACTTGCTATTTGAAAATAGGAGAATGCCAATGGAACACAAGTGGCTAAATAACTCAATTAAAATGATCATGTGTTCACTTTGAAAGCGGAATAATCTTTTTCTGATATTAATTTAGATGTTACGCCTTTAACAGCTTATTTTTTCTCTCTGATAAACCGAAAGAAGATTTGGTGAAATGTTTAAATTTTTTATTTTGAATGACATCACAGCTGGAAGGGTTCCTAGTGGAAATTTATTACAGAGAACCTTCTCGGTTGTTATATTAATTAAAGTGTTTATAGCTAAGTTCACTAATCAATAGATAATAGAACACCTGTAGTGATTTTGAGCTCGAAACCTTGGAGCTAAGTACTCGACTGCTGTATCTACCCGAACACCTCACTTATAGCACTTCGTGTCAACGAAAACGTACCTGCCTACCTTCCAGAAATAGCACCAAATTTTCATCAACTCGCACTATACCATTTAAAAAAATTGAAGGGTGCATTGGGTGATGTAGTTACAAGGCAGACACTAAGTTTGAATGAATAAAAGAAAAGATAGTATAAGCAGAACGTCTTGTTTGGCATGACTTTACTTACAGTGAATTGGGATAGAAATATTGTGATAGTACATATATAGCTATTTAAGTTCGAGAAATAACAGTACACCCTAGATTTTGATATCACTATTTTCAATTTCTGTTGGTTTACAACACTTGATTTTTATAAAACTAAAACTAAAGGTGAGGGTTTGTTGCCAACTTAATGTGGCAGTCCCAGGAAAGGGAAGAATGCTGCTGCTATTTAACCCCAGGAAACACCGTCTCTAGTTGGCTATGTGACACAAGCGTACTATGTGACACAAGCGTACGATGTCCTTATGTTTTTAAACAGGGGAGATAAGCACCTCCACCCAGCAAAGCCAGCATCCAGAGACTAGTTTCAGAGCCATTGCTCTTCATCAGTCTGGAGTAGCTTGGCTTGCTAGCTGTCGGTGTTTATTCACCTTTGAAAACATAAGGACACAGTACGCTTGTGTTACATATCCAACTAGAAATGGTGTTTCCTGGGGCTAAATAGCAGTAGCATTCTTCCCTTTCGTGGGACTGCCACATTAAGTTGGCAACAAACCATCTCTTTATCGTGCTGCTACTGTATAAGTCTCTCTGAGAGACTTAGAAATGCAATATTTCTAAAACTAAAAGCGTTTTACATATATTTATGGATTATCTATTTATTCCTTATTTTGGTGTTAACTAAACAAGAAAAAACACTAAGTAAAAACTCATTCAATTCAAAAAATGTCTATAGAAAAATAATCAGTAATATATACACAAGCACATACGGACACGCATTGTTACAAGATTTCTATAAAACACGCACACAAGCTCAAACATAATCATAAAGCATGCACACACTCTAACACTCACAAGCGTAGTCAATGCATATACTTTCAAACGTTAGTTTTTTAATGTTTTTACTCAAATAGATATGTTTACATATTGTATTTGAAGGTTACCTCAATGGCAATATAAGTTGCTTATTGCTACTCTTGTTAATACCATCAACGTCTAACAATCACAATGCTGCTACTACAAAGAAGAGCAATTTCTTTTTATTAAAGTAACTTATTTTTGGTTATATTATTTATTTTCTGTTCAAATCCCACTGAGGTCTATTTATTTGCCTTGTATTTCTCTGAAGATATATAACCTGAGTGTGTTATTCTTTCGGGAACAATTTCAGTTACGCCGTTAATAGTCTTGTGAAAATTGTATGAATGTCGTATTCTCGCTTGCAATTAGCGTTTTATTATGAGTTGTTACCAATAATATTATAGAGGAGCAAGCGGTGATTTGGCAGAATCGTTAAGACAAATGCTTAGCAGCATTTCGTCTGTCTATATGTTCTGAATTCAAATCCGGCTTTGAATTTTGTTTTTCATTGATTTTGCTTTTCATCCTTTCGGGTCCGGTAAAAGAAGAATCAATTATTCCCCTCCCCTAAGATTTTAGGCTTTTTGCCTATAGCAGAAAAGAATATTATTATGGAGGAACGTGGCTTTGTGGTTATGGTGTAGCACTCATGATCGTAACATTGTCGTTTCGATTCGTGGATCAGGCGATGCGTTTTTTTTTTTTTTGAGCAAAGAACTCCATTTCACGTTGCTCCATTTGACACAGCTAGTGAAAATGAGCAACGCTGGAATGGACCGGCTTCTCATCCAGGGGTTATATTTATGCCACAGGATCCTGGAAACCGACCTTATGAACTTTTGACTAGGGCAGGACCTTTGGTCCTTTTTTTGATATCGGCAGAAATAGTAGGTCACCCTTCTGAATATCTTCTAGTGCGAGGTTCGTTGAGTTTGTCATTTAATATACTATCAGTAATCAAACATTCCTCTATAAAAAAAATGTTTCTGTTGAACGAAGAGAATATTATTCTAATAAACGAAATCTTTATTAAGAACTATTAAAAATTATTATTAATTCTATCACCATCCACTAAAGCCAACATTGCTTTCAACCTTTAGGAGTCAATGAAATAAAGTATCAGTCAAGTACAGAGCTTACGGTATCGACTAACACTCAACACCTCAAAATTGCTGACTTTCAGCTAAAACTAGAAGTGATTAAATACCGGAAGTTAGCAACATCCTTAGAGGGTCGGAAATAATGCTCTTTACGTAGAGTCCGAATCATAACGAGATCAGTTTTGCGCCTCATCTTTTCGGATTGCCGTGTTCAACATGAAGATTATCCCCCACTACTAGAGTAGACATCTACCACTTGTTAGGTAGCTATGACAAAATTGATTGCACGATGGACAAAGATGATAGGACTGGCGGCAAGGAATTTCTGCTTCGGTAAAACTCTCATCAATTTCCTGGAGTTCCGTTTGGAGAGGAAAGTAAGCGAATGTGAATACAAGAAATATATAGAAATGCATCCGGTCGAAATGTTAAGGTATGTGATTATCAATCACAGTTGTTACGTAAGACATTAAAATCCTAGCAGTCTAGTCGAAGTAACTGCTGAGAGTTGGTGTTAATGTACTCAATATAACGATGCAAACAATTAGATTTTAAACTGCACCCGGTTTTTTGGGGGTATTATGAAAGAAAATAAGCTTATACTTGTGCATCTAAAATATTCTTATTTTTCAATATACATATAACAAATCCGTTTATTATAAATGTTGATGATTTATGGATAACTATTGATATATTAGTATTGCTTATGGCTATTTTAATGTGGCTGTCCTCTATGAGACGCTGATACTATCATTTAACGCCGAGAAAACATTTCCAGTTGGTTTACTCAGTGCGTTTCTAGCACTCGATATTTATTACAAGCAGAATAAAACTCCTGCGACACTAGCTCTGAGACCACCAGAACACGTGGTTTTGATCTATATTGGATCTCCTCGGTGGTGGGCACTCGTTCACCAGGTACGGCAGCAGTTTAACCTCGCTTGAAGTATATAGGAAATACAGTATCATACAATCACTAATTGTGTAACTAGGAATGTAACTAGGAAACTAGTTCGTTAGAAAATCTCTGTTTGAGATAGAAGCAGTATACGAACCAAAAATATTCTTCATTGCCACTTTATCGATATATTGCCATTCATGTATCGAGTACATCGACGCTTAACCCCATGCCAACCCCAATCAAACAAACCAGTAAACAAAAGTATTGCATCCATGTATTGAGTCCTTGTATTATCATCAATAATGAACCACATGTGAAGATCCATACATCATCCATCACATACGGATTATTTTATGTTTAACTATTTAGTTCTTCGTCGTTCATGATCCCAAGCTTTTGACAACAATGTTTCCCTCCACTCCCTCCCGATATACCTTATGATATTTTGACTTAAAGATATCGTTATACTATTATACTATACAAACTTAAATGTAGTTTTCTTTTTATCCTTTCTCACTTCTTTCTATTTGTGCAGTTGTTGTGGACCGGTACAAAGTCTACAATGTTCAGTTAAATGATGTCTGGGTGATCAGCAACGGTACAGCCATCTTAAAGTGTCTCATTAACCCACGTTTTGTGAATGAATACATTAAGGTTACGAAATGGACTCAGGATTCAAAGCCTATCACCGATCGTAAGTATCTTCATTCTATTAAGGCCGCCATACACCAGTGTAAAAGCAAAGTAAATATTTTATTAAACTTCTAAATCAACAGTCAGTAGAGGGAGGCCCTTAAATGGGTACTGGACTTGTTAGAAATACAAGATAAATATATATCAAACCACACAACACTATCGCAAAAAGAAAAGGAGAGACTCTATAATGAAGTTACAGACACATTGTCTGAAATTATTTCATTTATTGCTACAAAATATTGGTTAATTTAAAAACTAGAAACCCACACCGAGTTTGATCTTCCAATCTAAACAAGTTGTTTATATTAGAACATTAGTTAATACAAGTAACATACTAGTAATTTATTCAACGAATAAGCTGCTAGGAGCGTGTTACATATACAAATTGTTCTGTCTAATTTTGTTAAGCACCTAACATAATGAGTTTATAAGCGAGGGTTCGTTGGCAATTAAACAAGGTATCGTCATTCGTGAAACCCCCAATAATTCAGTGATAGCAAATTGAATACAAAGACTGTTTTTAAACGAAGATAGTGTGTATTAAGACACGTTTCCATCTGTCTATGCTTATATTGCTCATTAAGATGAAGAATACACAAGCACGCGAACGCACGCGCACGCACGCACACACACACACACACATACACACAGGCATACATTCTCACACATATATATGTGCGTGTGCGTGCACACGCGTGTGTGCTAAAAGAGATTTGCTCAAAATGGGACTTAGTCGGATGAACTACGAAATGTCTTAATTTCTTAATCCATCTGCTATGTATGTGTGTGTGTATATATATATATATATATATATATGTGTGTGTGCGTGTGTGTGTGTGTGTGTGTGTCTGTGTGTGCATGTGTGTGTGTGTGTTTGTGTGTGTACATGTGTATATATATATATGTGTGTATGTATATATATATATGTGTGTGTGCATGTATCTATATATATATATATATATATATATATAGATGTGTATGTATATATATATATATGTGTGTGTATGTATCTATATATATATATATGCATGTGTGTGTGTATATGTATATATATATATGTGTGTGTGCGTATGTATGTATGTATATATGTGTGTGTGTGTGTATGTATGTGTAGATATACATACATATGTGTGTGTGTGTGTGTGTGTGTGTATGTGTGTATGTATACATATATATCTTGTGTACGTAGATACGCAGTATGTGAATCTTTGCATATAATTCGACAACGTAAATTATTGCAGACGACCGAGTTTCTGCAATGAACAATGGAGAGCTACATGTCCGCAACGTGCAGGATTCGGATACTTCTTTGGTATATCGTTGCGTGACACGAAATATACTGACACAAGATAGTAAGACAAGTCCTCCTGCTTCTATACACGTCCATGGTAAGTCAAAAGTAATCAATTCTATGTACCTGTGTCTGTGTATGTTCAGTCGTGAACATGTGTGTTTCTGCCCTCGGCATATATATATATTTTTTTGCTAGGGTATGCACATCAATGTGCATGCAATGGTGTAGAAATGTATGCATTAGTTTATGTTCGTGAGCATGCATGCAGTTGAAAGTGTATAACTATATGTGCTCTGGCTTTGATGATGTTTATGTATTTATATCCAAACTTTACTTGCATGGCTTAGCACACGTATACGCATGGGTCTGTATGTATAGGATTTTGTAGCGGTGTACATTGTTATTTCAGTGTATTTGTTTGTAGTTTATACAGGTATGTGTGAATTTCTTTTTATGCACAAAAGAGCAAAAGAGCGTGCATAGTTTCCTATGTATATATATATATATAGAAATGTGTGTATATATATATGTATATAGAAATGTATGTATATATATGTATATATATGTATGTATATAGAAATGTATCTATGTATATATTTTTTGTATGTATATATATATCTATGTATATATATATCTATATATATATATATATATATATATATAAATGTATAT
>NC_068985.1:28715700-28722857 GCF_001194135.2 Octopus bimaculoides
TGTGTGTGTGTGTGTGTGTGTGTGTGTGTGTGTGTGTGCGTGCACGTGTTAATGTAACAAGAACAATAGGGAAAAAGAAAAGCCAGTTTGAGTGAATACTTATATTTATTCGTGTGTGAAATATATCAGCGTTTTTATAATGAGTGAAGTTGAAATGATACTCTCTCTCTCTCTCTCTCTCTCTCTCTCTCTCTCTCTCTCTCAATATCACTCAGTTAAAAATAATGATATCACAGACTGGCATAATGCCACAAATTGTGAAAAAGTAGAGCGTGTGGTTTATTTTTCAACTGTTTGCAGTCACTGGACTGTAGCAATTCTCGGGCACCACTGTCTATAGTGTAGTCGATTACACTGACTTTAGTGCTTATTTAATCGAGTTGTGTTTGTTTTATCCACCGTGAAAATATAACTGGCGGAGTGAACCTGGGCGGGATTTGAATTCAGAGTATAATAAGGCACAACCATATATAATGGAACATTTTATTCAACCAGTTCTGCCATTCATTCGAAATTCTGGTTAATTGATATAACACACAAGGAATAAAGTAGATGTCAGAAATTCTATCAGGAAAATAATTTGAAAGAAATATAATTTACTCTTTTACTTGTTTCAGTCTTTTGAACGTGGCCATGCTGGAGCACCGCCTTTAGTCGAGCAAATCGACCCTAGGACTTATTTTTTGTAAGCCAAGTACTTATTCTATCGGTCGCTTTTGCCGAACCGCTAAGTTACGGGGACTTAAACACACCAGCATCGGTTGTCAAGCGATGTTGGGGGGACAAACACAGACACAAACACACACATACATACACACACACACACACACACACATATATATATATATATATACATATATACGACGGGCTTCTTTCAGTTTCCGTCTACCAAATCCACTCACAAGGCTTTGGTCGGCCCGAGGCTACAGTAGAAGACACTTGCCCAAAGTGCCACGCAGTGGGACTGAACCCGGTACCATGTGGTTCGTAAGCAAGCTACTTACCATACAGCCACTCACTCCTACGCCTATTTACAATTGTTTTTTTTTTTCTATAAGAATATATAAGTGAACAGAAACATCATAAATATTTGTAGTATATTTTTAATTATTTTTAAAGTTAAAATTTGTCGACCACTTGCGAATTAATTAATAAGGAGAAATTCTTAAAAAAAAAAGAAGTTTGGATGATCCGGAATGATGTCTTATATTGATATGAGATCACAAGTTAATGAAATGAAAGTGGCTTGTAATTTTATATTCGATTGATTTGATCTCAATACATGTTACGAATAGAAACGTGAAAAATCTACAGGGTGAATATGAAGTGAATATTGGTTTCAAATTTTGGCACAGGGCCAGGAATTTCGGGGGAGGGGACAAGTCGATTACATCAACCTCAGTGTTCAGCTGGTACTTATTTTATCAATCCCGAAAGGATGAAAGGCAAGGTCAACCTCGGCGAAATTTGAACTCAGAATATGAAGACGGACGAAATGCTGTTAAGCATTTTGTCCGGCGTGGTAACGATTCTACCAGCTCGCCACCTTATATGAAGTGAATATTAGAAATTATCTTAAGGAAATTTGTGTATTTGTGTCCTAGCGGAGAGTTAATACAAGGGAGATAATCATTTCTTCATAATATTTGACAGAATTAAATGTTTCTTTTTGAAATTAAGTAAGAAAGAAAAAGAGGCATAGTAAACATGTATTAATTTTTTTTTTATCTTTTTGCTTACTTATAATAACGTTTTTAAAATTTCTAGTCGGGGGTAATCATGCAAAACACTATTTTAGTCATTTTAGAAACCTTCAGCATGACAAAACGTGAAGAATGAAGAATTTTATGAAACGATGATGTTTTTATATTTTTTAATTATATTAAGGCTATTTTTGCATTAATGAAAAAAAGAATAAAGGCATGTAAATAATTAGAATGTTATATTTTATTAATGTGAACAAGACTTAAATATTTTGAATTTTCATTAATAACTTTTGCATGTCAAAATCTCACGAGATAAATTACTACGTGTAACGATTCTGTAGAAGTGTTTAAGGCTCTCAGCTTTCAGCAAATCCTAATAGCTTATTGAGAAAAGAATAGATTGTCATCATATTCCATTTATAATTATTTCTAAAAGTAAAGAGACGTAACACTACATGGCATTTTGTCTTGCGATTTCAAGTTTATTTCCATTCCATAGCTCTTCATACTAATAACAATTGCATTACAATTCTTTGTATTTTCTTCTTTAATTTTCAGATCCTCCAGTTATTTTCAACACACCAAATATTGAAACTGCTGATACAGGTTTGATAATCCAGGTTGGAAAGACAGCGGAACTACCATGTGTAGCCACAGGCAATCCTCTACCAAACTACAAATGGGCAAAAGGCAGCAAAACTATTGTCAGTGATAAAAAGAAATTTGAGCAAAAGGGTGGAAACCTTGCGATACACAATTTAACTGTCACAGACAGCGGAGACTATAAATGTAGGGCTTTTAATAAGAAAGGTTCAACTACAGTGTCAATACAGTTAACGGTTACATGTAAGTTTATTACTTTGCTTTGTTCTTAAGTAATTTGGAAGGAATTTCATTGTATAAACGCATACGCACACACACACGCACAAATCAATATATGATAAATCATAACACTATGACTAGGCTTCGTAATAGGCTTGAAACCACTTATGAGAGTGCATTAATATGTGTGTATCAACTTTTGATATAGTCTGCGTCAATATGTATGCGCGTGCACCCGTGAGTGTGAACGTGTGTATGTGTGTGCTCACGTGTTGTTTTGCTTTTCTACTGGTTTCAGACATCGGACAAAATCTTGCTGAGACACTACCTTCAGTGTATCGATTATTTTACTTATTTCGAATGGCCAAATAGTCGTTGCCGTAATACGACACATACAACTATCTAAATAACAAAGGTAATTTTTTTTGGAAACAGCTTTATCATATATATATATATACATATATATATATATATATATATATATATATATAAATACCAAATGAGTTACAAATGTCTAAATATTAAAGTGGAAGAATTATCAAAAAAGTCATTACTATTCATACTTTCAAACATATGTATGTGTTAACTGAACTGAATTCAATATGTGGTTGCACGAATAGAAAAGTATTACCGTTTTATACAGAGAGATGAACGCTCTTAACCTGAGCTTGTACTACTTGTGCTCAATGTGTAAGACACTTTACATCTCAATATTCTCTACCGATTCCTCCGAGGTCGATTTTGCCTTTCATCCTTTCGGGGTCGATAAATTAAGTACCAGTTGCGTACTGGGGTCAATCTAGTCGACTGGCCTCCTCCCCTAAAATTTCGGGCCTTGTGCCTAGAGTAGAAAAGAATATTCCCTACCGATTCTGTTAGTTACCACATTCTTTTGATGTTTCCTAGCACAGACACAAAGCCAAATATCTAAGTGCGTGCTAATATACTTAACAAAGTACGTGAAACTTTAAATGGTCTTTATTCAGAAGGCAACCCGAGAAAATTTCTCGTTATTATTTTTTAGAGTGCCTAAGTTTTACATAACAAGTGTGTGCTCATTTTTGCTTTGTAGTTGCGTGTAAGACTACATTTCAATGAGGTGATCTAATAACTTCGAAGCATACTTGAAATTGCCACGGTAGCATCCACAGATCCCATTAAATATTGCTTCATATACATCTCCAATCAATTTTTAATCAACATTAATTCCAAAGTTACTCCTCTTGACAACATTCATCAAAAATGCTAATATATTTCTTCTCACTAAGTGTATAATTTAAATTTTTTACACATTCTTTAGGGGGCATTGTAGAAAACACTCACCCACGGTTATCTTCGGTGGTATCGAACTTACAGTAGTGTGTTTACTTAGAAAATTACCTAACCATGCAGTAATGCCTATACTCATGTATATATTTCTAAGAAATAGGATTCAGCTATAAGCAACGTCTAATCGAATCAATTGCTTATCTTTTTTCCCCAAAACCAATCTTAGAATATTCTATCCACCTCATTTTATCTTCCATTTAGCCAGCTATCAGTTTTTTCATCGATTTATCAATATTTTTTTTTATTATTTCATCCATTCTTTGTTACATTATTTATTTCAATAGGTTTCTTTAACTTTTTATTTATTTATTTTTTTGCTTACGCATTTCATTTTCCTATCTTCTACCTGTCTATATTAATTGTTCCATTCTTCAGTACTGCTTGTGATTGTTTTATCTTGCAACAATTGCAATATTCGAAGAAGGACGATGTGCTGGCCACCCTCCGCCTCTGCAAATGGATTAACAGCTTTAAAGCATTTAGTTTCGTTCTTCTGGTTCTGTGTTTTTTTTTCCTTTTGTTTTGTTTTGTACCTTCTATTCTTGCAATCGAAGGCCTGTAATTAGTTTCTATGGGAAATCCAATCCATTCACACAGCCATACTATCACAACCGCTGTTTCTGAATTAATTCAGAAATAAACGACTAGCAAAGGCAAGTTCGTCAAATATTTGTGTTCGTCGGCTTCACGTAATAACTTGCAGCAATATATTATTGAAAGAACGGTTCGGCTTTAAAAAAATGGCGGCAACAAGCAATATATGATCGGCCATTTTGACATGTAGTTAATCGTAACTGAATCCAAATTATTTTGTTGTCACAACTCCAGGAATAGTTGATGTCAGTATAGGTAACCTACGAGACGGTTCCATTTATTTTTCAATGTAACCTTCAGCCTTTCTAGCTTATGGTAACTATGGAGTGTCAGGTGAATAAGCCACTAAGAAATGCTCGGCCCATAAATAAGTTGAAAAACCTTCAAGTACAACCCGAATGTGTTTTCAAAATTCATTGTAACCTATTCTTAGATACACTATGTCTGAAAAAATAAAGACAGGGTGGTCACAGTAAGAAATTATTTAATTATAGATGTTTTCGATCAAAATTGACCTAGTGATAATAAACAACAGCCAGTTTCCATGAAAGCATTGCCGTTAAATGTTAACAGTCTATACAGTACTGGGGTGAGTGATCTATTATTGGCTGCTTAATAGTTTATCGACTTCTTTATGACCAGCCTTCTTGTAATACTTGTCAGAATAACCAGTGTCATAATGAGTCAATGAGAAGAGATGTGTACGCAGTTGATCAACTTGCTAGAAATAGCTGTCTCATTGTACTTTGCCATTAAAAAAAAGTAAGTCAAATTGAACATGATGTAGTCCTAGATAAACTGTTTTTGAATAGAAGACGAGACAGCTGTAGCTAGAATGCCTTTGACAGTAGAACTATCTATTCAACGAGGGCTAAATTGGGACAAAGTACAAATAGTAATAAACAACAATAGAATCGACAACAGCAACATCAATAACGACCAATATAATAATAATGAAAAAAAATTAATTTCTATTTTATTTCAGCACCGCTCAGCGCTACTCTATATCCAGCCGACCAGATTGTTGATGCAGGTCGCGTGGCTACCTTCAACTGTTCAGTGCAGGGTTCCCCAATAAACGAAATTACGTGGTACCACAATGGAGAGCCCCTCACCAACAGCAGTAGAAAACACATCATTGTTGATAACTGGCTGCAACTACCGGCTGTGAATAGAAATGACCAAGGCATGTACCAATGTATAGTAGGAAATGATGTAGATATGTCGCAGGCAACTGGAGAACTACGCCTTGGAGGTATCATTCTATTTGTTTACATACTACTCTATTCTTAGTTTCTGACATGATAACTGTTTGAAATGTATACTTTAAATGATTATTTTTTATGTTCTGAAGTGCTATATATATATATATATATATATATATATATATATAAATATTTATGTATAGGGTTCGCTTAGTTAAATTCAGGTATTGTTTTTGAAATCTAAGAAAGCATCAACGATGCTACAAACTGGTCACTTTGTTGCTAAAATGCCTGACAGAAGGCCTCTGTCGATCAGGGCTGACTGTGTATCTGCAAAACTGCATCTGTATACGCAGGTCTGGTCCGTAAGATCCAGGGGATTGAACACTAGATGTTGCCAATGCATACAAATTTCTTTCCATACCATCGATATTGTGCAAAGGAAAGAGTCGTCGCTTTAAGAACAACACAGATTCGTAAAAGTGTCATCATAACAGTTGGTGTCAGAATGCAAAAGATAGAGACAGATACTGCAAGGTTCCTCAGGCGACGCCCTAGCAAATGCATTAATTCCTTGCTCTTGATTAATTACATTTTATCGACCTCAAACATACATACATACATACATACATACATACATATATACATGTACATATCCATAACAGATATATTTGCCAAAATTATACAAAAATATCTTGAAATACTAAAGAGTAAATTTATTCAATAAAATCGTCATTGGATTCAACCACGACCTCCAGACGACTTCGGAATCTCCTGCAACTCTTCTGGGTGGTCTCCTTGTTTAAGTTGGTGAATGCTGCCATAATCCTTGCCTTCAGTTCATCTTTGGCGTTAAAAGGTGTCTGTTGGTCTCTCGCTCAACTGCGCCTCACACATAACAATAAATGAGGTTTCGGTCTAGGGAGATATGGTCGCAGAAATTGTCTGATAGCCATGACAGAGTTATCCTGCTTGTGTGGAACGGTGCAGAGTCCTGTTGCCATACATAGGTTCTTCCAGTAGCCACCCTCTTGACCCAGGGCAGCTCTACTTTCTCCAGGCACTTGACGTAGGCCTCCGTGTTGAGTTTGAGGCCGTGTGGGAAGATGAATGGAGGCATAACGTCGCCATCACTAACGGTCACTCCAAACACCATGGTGTTGAGTAGATGTTTGATTTTTATCACTCTCAAAACATGTCCTCAGATTGCACTGTCCTCGGATTGACATCCAAACACTCTGAAATATTCGTATTGGAGTTTCCGGTGCGAATGCCATGAAGAACAGCATATCGTTTCCAAATTTCTGGCAGAATGAATTTCCTCATGGTGCTGTTTTTCTCACAGATAGTGCCCAACTGACCCTACTATACTGAGTAGTTACAAAATCAGAAACAAACAATGCGCATACGCGAAATTAAAAACATAAAATGGTGACAATTTACGTATCATACCCTGAATACATATATATGTATGTATATATATATATATATATATATATAT
>NC_068985.1:28724219-28727035 GCF_001194135.2 Octopus bimaculoides
TATATATATATATATATATATATATATATATGTACACGCATACACACATACATGTGTATGTATATAAATTTATTTAATTGTCAGTGTGCGTAGGCATACCATTAGATCTATGTATGACGTATTTTATTTCTTCTTTCAGCTGCGCACCCTGCCTTTCTAGAAACGTTTGTCAGTGATATAGTACAACCCGGCTCCAACGTCACCTTTAAATGTGCTGTATCTGGAAACCCACCTCCGACAATCCGCTGGACTTTAGATGATGAATTGATCTATTCCAGTGACATTACAACGATCAAAACATACGCAACAGAGCAAGCAGATGTAGTCAGCACTTTGCATATAACAAATATCCAAGTACAAACGGGTGGAGAATACCGATGTATTGGATCAAATGTTGTAGGGAAAGTCACTCACATGGCTAGAGCTAATGTTTATGGTCAGTATACATCACTTTGCTTTTGGTTATTGCTTTGCTTTCCTTTTCTTGGTGCAGGTTTGATTTAACGCCTGAAAACGAGTAGATATTTTATGGCGTATGCTTGACTGTGATGTTAAGGACACGGTTCCAAAATGAAGTTTCTACTTCGATATCTATTGCGACGCTTTTGTGGAACGCTTTATTGTTATAATCTCAAACCAACCCGGGATTCTTGAACTAAATTTGGCAGAAGGAAACTGTAGAAGGTGCATGGATGAGCAGTACATACTTATGAATATATACTTATTGGACTTTCCAGGTGATTTTTACAATACAGATATCTCTGTCTGTCTGTCTGTCCGTCCGTCTGTCTCTGTCTATCTATCTGACAGACGGACAGACAAACAGACGGACAGACAGACAGACAGAGATATGTGTATTGTAAAAACGAAAGCAAAGATCAATTAACATTTTTTGTAGAGTTTACATGTAATTGTATAGACAGGTTGATGCAATATTGCAACCCTTAAAGTTTCATAGACATTCGGAATACTGCTCGTCCGGATACTTGGTTCTTAATTCAAGACTTTCATAGCTTCTAAATAGGGTTAGCTGTCATTGAGTGACAAGTAAGGCTCATCCTCATTTCCTGGTTCAGATCACTCGGAGTGAACAGTAAGACTGTTGCAGACTAGCAACTGCATTAGTAACTGCCGCGTGGTAGACGATTTTTTTGTGATAAGAGACTTCAGCACTGATTTCCAATAAATATCACAGCAGTATTAGTGGTGACATGAGATATATCTGTAAAACTTTATGGAAGGTGAAACAGTAAATGATTTAGAGTTAATTTCGTAGTAAGCCGAGTGTTCGGCATTCATATAAAAGAAAACTGTGTGTATTGGGATAAGGGATTATATGTGAAGTAAATATTAAGAGATAATAATATTCACAGCTAATTTTGGGAAACTTTCCAGAAAAAAATCCCCACTTACAGAATTTGAATGACAGCTCATTTTTCTTGCTTAGGATTACAACTAGGTTTTGCAAGGTGTGCAGTTTCTTGCTGAGATAAAAGTGATACTTGTGAATCCCAAGTGAAGAGGGAGAAGTTTTGTTGAAAATGCACCAGAGTACAATGGGCAAGACTTTCCCCCCGTTCCTCTGAAGAAGTACATATGTGAATGGATCTCGAATCTAAACTAATCGAACCTACATCAGTGAGGGTATTTGTCTATATATACAGTACAACACCAGTGTGTTGGATTGCCTTTGAACCAATGCCTTTTTGACTATGAATTTGATTCCCTGCCAGGTAATCAAGCGAGATGATACTGAAGTCTACACAGCATTATTGATTTCTTCACTCATTTCTTTTTTTCTTCTTTTCGTTTTTCTCTTATTTCGTTTCCTTAAGGTGTTCCATACGTTCGTGTGTTGCAAAATATCACAGCTACAGCAAAGCAGCCATTAATTATGAAATGTTACGTCTCCGGATATCCAATTGGGTCGATTACCTGGTTCAAAGGTCAGTAAAAATATCTGATAACCTCCATTTACTGTTTAGCTACTGGTGTTTTGAATTTAGTATATTTACAGGATATTTAGAAAGTATCTCTGCGTTGTTTTTTTGTTTTTTGTTTTTTGGGGGTTTTTTTGTTCAAAAAGTCATAAAATTCTGTTTTGAAAGTTAATATCACAATTTGTTTATATATTAATTTCTAACGTAGACACACCTTATGTTTTGGAAGAAGGTATAGTTGATTATTTAGAAACCATAACTTGATAGGAACATGTCTTATCAACTTCGGAAGAGTAACAGGCAAAATTTGCTTTCATACATGTATTAATACTAAAACCATCAAGGTTTCTTTTATACACCCCATCACAGCTAAGATGTTCTGCTCCAGTAGTCATATCATATCTCATTGGTCAAGCCTCTTTCTTAAAAGCTTTGTGAGTCAAATTTGACAGCTATAGACTGTGAGGTTACATGTTTTATACATACATACATAAATATATACAAACATATATACATATGTGTAATATGCGCGTGTGCATAAATGTATGTATGTATGTATAAAAAGTTAATAAAATAAAATGATGAAAAATATAAAAGATGCTTGATACATATATATGTGTGTATATATATATATATATATATGTGCATATATGTATATGTGTATATATATATGTATATATATATGTATATATATGTGTATATATATATGTATATATATATGTGTGTATATATATATGTGTATATATATGTATATATGTGCATATATGTATATATGTGTATATATATATATATACACATGTATATATATATGCGTATGTATATATGCATATACATGTATGTATATTTGTGTGTGTATGTATATTTGTGTGTGTATGT
>NC_068985.1:28727045-28729435 GCF_001194135.2 Octopus bimaculoides
ATATATATGTATATATATATGTGTGTATATATATATGTGTATATATATGTATATATGTGCATATATGTATATATGTGTATATATATATATATACACATGTATATATATATGCGTATGTATATATGCATATACATGTATGTATATTTGTGTGTGTATGTATATTTGTGTGTGTATGTATATACATATATGTATAAACATATGTATGTGTGTATGTGTGTATGTATGTGAGTATGTGTGTATGTATGTGTGTATGTATGTATGTATGTGTGTATGTATGTATGTATGTGCATGAATTCCACGGCTGTTCTTTTCAACTTTATTTTGTAAGTTTAATTTTTCATATTTCATACGAATTCCTTGCATTTTTATTCATACAGAAAAGTTCTGAATCCATCGTCAATATTTCTAGACTTCTTAGTTTCACTTTCAGGTTACAGTGATGTTGGTGTGTATCTCTATCTCTTTGTAATAGGCAATAACAATGAAATTGGTGTAAACATTACCTCGGAATCTGAATTATGACTTACTATTTATGTCATCAGCTAGCTTGTGTGTGCTGTCTATTTATTTATTGAATTACTTCATCATCAATTGTCTACTTTGTAATTATGTAGAGTACAGATGTGCAGACGATCAATGTTTCCAAATTTAGTTTTGTTTTTTAATATATAATGTAGTGCATTATAGTTACCCCTTGTTGTAAGTATCCGATAAACTAGCGTAGACATATAAATTGCATTATATGAATTAAATATACCCTAATTACAGAATAGATAAACACATGAAAACTTCGTAAAACATAGCGCATAATACAAACCATAAATTAAGAGAAATTATATGTTACAAAAATACTAAAATTAAAAACATTCTGATCACTAAGGAACCACACACGTAAATCCGATGATAAGCTACCAATAACCAATATGATAATAAATTCGATTACAAATATGCAATTTCCTGTGTATATAGGATGGGCATCTTTTAGTGTCAGTCAGTCAAATCTATTCACAAGGTTTTGGTGACCCAGACTCTAGCAGAAAATATTTGTGTGGTGCCATGCAAGGGGACTTCTTATCAAGCGCTGTTTTGTGTGGTAACGTGCAATAATTCCTTGTTGTCTTTTTATGGCTAACCAGCAGGAAAGTGCACATTATGAATATACACATACATACATACATACATACATACATACATACATACATACATACATACATACGTATGAGTGTGTGTGTGGAATGTGACCAAGTGAGGTTCAATTTTCAACATAGTACCCTTGCAGCCTACACACTTTTTCCATTGGGTCCCATTGGTGAAGAAGCTATCATCTTGTTGCTCTAAAAGATCATCAATAGCAAATATGACTTCATTATGCGATACTGGTTCCCACTCAAGAGTTTCTCTTGTTGGAAAACAAATGATAGTCAGATTAACTCAAATCAGGAGAATAGGGAGACTGGTCAACTAGTCCGAAGCCACAGTCACGCATAGCAACCATTGAAAACAAGAACTCGTGTGTGCTGGAGCATTGTCTTTTTGAAACAAGTCCCCTTTCATCAGTTTTCTTGTGCGTTTAGTCTTGTTAGCCTTTTGTAACTGCTTCAGCAATTTGGCGTAGTACTCTCCATGAATAGGGTCATCACCTTCTCTGCTAATGAAACAACTTTGGTCTTCTTTGGAGCAGGTGAAGAAGAGTGTTTCCACTGCATGGATTCTGTCTTTGTCTCTGGCTAAAAGCGATGAGACCAACACTCATCTTGGGTTAGGAAACGCACAAGGAAACCAGCATGATCTGTCTCAAACTATGTCAGATTTTCCTGTGGTGTGATTAGCCCGGTACGCTTTTGATCACGTGTTAGATGACGTGATTTCCTACCGAAGAACTTGCGTCATGCCAAGTTCATTTTGCAAAATATTCTCAACTCTCTCACGGGATATTCTGATAGTATTAGCATGTCCACTAGCATACTGTCATTAATAAGAAGAATTGAGGTTAGAATTAATGCATGCAAGTTTTCACAAATGTAACATTATTCCTTCATAGTCAGCCTATGAATTTTTCACCTCACCCACGTAAACTAGCCACAAACAAAAATAAACATCTACTCTGATATTGAATAAATTCAGAGATCAAAATTCCAGTTTCTGAGGTAACGTCTACAGCAATCACATTAGCTCATTCTATTATGAAAAGCTATGAATCGCTGGTCAACATCATTTCCGTCTGAAGATGAGACTGCGGAGGTATAGAAACGCTGATGAAGACATGTCATGAAAACATTATTGCTGTAAACAGATCGCTAGAATCTAAAAGAAAATATATACAAAAATCCGATAAAACAATGGTGTATTAAGAATACTTTTCTTCGAATATATATATATATATATATATA
>NC_068985.1:28729644-28730994 GCF_001194135.2 Octopus bimaculoides
TATTATTATCATTATTCAGATCACTGCCTGGAATCGAACTCGGAATCTTGGGTTAGTAGCCCGCGCTCTTAGCCACTACACAATATGGCCGTGGGCGTAGTGGTTAAGAGCGCGGGCTACTAACCGCCAAGATTCCGGGTTCGATTCCAGGCAGTGACCTGAATAATAATAATAATAATAATAATAATAATAACATCAAAAAATACCTTAGAAATGAGAGCCCAAGTTCGAAATCCCCCCCCCCCAAGACACCTAATGAAGGCTGGAGGGTATATCAGCCGAAAACGTTGTATTAACAAACAAGAGGAAGACAAATATCCGTCAATTGTAAATAATGTAAATAATGTGCGTGTATCGACCTTTACTTTTCTGCTTCATAAGACAGTAACCCAACTCACATGTAAATGTACTGAGGTTCATTTAATAGCCCAAACCCCTTTAAAGTCGTGTCACAGCACGACTTCAACCCAATCAAGAGAACCACCAATAGAATGAAAGAGTGTGTGTTCTAATCGGAATTAATGTTCTTAAAGATACTTGTTCGAACTGGTATGCATGATCAAAAGAAATGCATTCTTTTATAGTTCTGTCTGTGATGGTGACGTACAGGTGTTTCACTTAATTTCTATGCCAGATTACATAGAGTTGTTGTTGTTGTTTAGTTCTAGTTCAGCCATTAGAGAGCTGATTAAAGGCATTCTATCGTCACTATCCTGTCTGTTGTAGGTTTGTCAATGATTTCATTATCTAGTGTATCGTTTCATTATTGAAGGCTGTGCGTTCTTATTATTCGTGGGAAATGTCGTTGCTATTTCTTGCCAGTCGAATATTTTTATTTGCCTGTTTTGATTGTCATTAGTACTTAGGATTATCATCATACTATTTTAATTTTTCTTCTGCTTTGAAAGCAGTTAATTAACGGAAGTAGTAGGATAACAGACAAAATATCTTGTTATATTTAGTCACATCCTCTTACCCTTTAGTTTCTCAATTTGATTTTGCAAACCTTGACGCGCCAATGTTATCAGTCTTCAGAGATAGTCGTTTTCCGGAATCGTTAGAGCGTGATGCATTATTTACTCTTTTACTCTTTTACTCTTTTACTTGTTTCAGTCATTTGACTGCGGCCATGCTGGAGCACCGCCTTTAGTCGAGCAAATCGACCCCAGGACTTATTCTTTGAAAGCCTAGTACATATTCTATCGGTCTCTTTTGCCGAACCGCTAAGTGACGGGGACATAAACACACCAGCATCGTTTGTCAAGCAATGCTAGGGGGACAAACACAGACACACAAACACACACACACACACACACGCACACACACACACACACACACACACACACACAC
>NC_068985.1:28731119-28735005 GCF_001194135.2 Octopus bimaculoides
ATATATATATATATATATATATATATATATATACATATATACGACGGGCTTCTTTCAGTTTCCGTCTACCAAATCCACTCACAAGGCTTTGGTCGGCTCGAGGCTATAGTAGAAGACATTTTCCCAAGATGTCACGGCAGTGGGACTGAACCCGGAACCATGTGGTTGGTAAGCAAGCTACTTACCACACAGTCACTCCTTTAGTTATGTCACTCTAAGTTCTATGTTAAAATCGTTCTGAAATGAAATTGTGCTTATAGGGTCATAATCGTTTACACTCCCAAACACCGAAGACATAATTTTGTGACCATATAATCTATGCAAGAAATCATAATTTTCTATTATGTAAATTTCTCTCAAAAGAAAATAATCAGATTTACGATAGAAACCAAAATCTGTTTACCATGATTTCCTGATTTCTAATAGAAAATTCCTCCCCGGGCTCTTGCAGACATTCACGCATACGCTCATACACACGGACACCCCTCCCCCATACAAGCACAGATAAATATTTGGTTTTTTTCTTACTTTTGTTGCCTCTCTTTTACTTCATTACCATCCCTACTTTAATTTCTCTCCTTCTCATTCTTTTGCTCTGTTTTTCATTTCTCTGTGCTTTATATATACACTTTATATACCTCTCTCTTACTCTCTTCCTTCTCTCTCTCCTCCTTTTCCTTCTCTCTCCTCTTTTTCCTTCCTCTCTCCATCTCTCTTTCCCCTCTCTTTCCCTTTCTCTCTCTCTTTCTCTCTCCCTCTCTTCTTTCTTCCAGTTTATTACTATATTAACAGAAATATGTCACCTGAATTTCTTGCTTACTTTTTGTATGGTTACCGCTGTTCCACCTCTTAGACACATAATTGTTTTTCATACTTTCTTCCACAGTTGCTTTTCTCCTTTTCGTTTCATTCTCCTCTTTATCTCCTTCTCCCTCACGTTCCCTCTCTTTCTCTCTGCTTTCCTTCAAAATTACCTAAACATTAACACAAGACTAAATTTGTAATTAAATGATTCTCGATTTTACCATCACACTAACTCGTGATGAATAATGAATGAGGCCTCGTTTCGATAGCTGTCCTATAAGACATCCAAAACACCCAACCTTACTAGTGTCTCCCACCAACGAACATAGATTTGGTCAACTTTCAAACGAAATTTGATTTGGCTTCTTTTTTAGCTACTCATATTATTAAATATAAATTTTGTTTATGATAGATTCACGTTTTCTAGAAGGAATTACTAATTTTTTGGTAATGACACAAGACTAAAGATGGTATTGCTTTCGTTATCGTTATTGTTATTATTTTGTCCCAGCTAAGCTATGATTGAGCAAACCTTTAAACAGAAGCGTTCAAGTCGTGTCCTCCCTGTCTTTTAAGACATTACTCACTTGCTGGGAAAATAAATGAGTAATGTTTTAAACCATGGAACAAGAAGAACAACAACAATAATAAAACAAGACGAAGAAGAAAAAGAAGAAAATTATGAAATTGATGATGATGGTGTGTGCGTACGTGTGTGCGTGTGTCTGTGTGTGTGTGTGGCCTGAGCGTGTCGTGTACGTGTGTTTGTGTATGCCTTTGACAAAGGTTGTAACACAAAGATCAGATTAAAAAGAGTGAAACCAAATGCGAATCAATAAACATACATTTAAGTGTAACCAGTAAAATATATCAAACAATGACATTTATTTATATCACTTATAATGATTAACCAAAGCTTACTATGAATACACACACGTTATGAGAAATACCTCCTGCTACGAATATTTCAAACTACTTTGCCCCTAGTCATTTATTTCAAATTAATTTCTACAAAGAGGGAATATTTCTGTAACCTCTCAGCTTGCTAAAAATAGCAGTCAAATTTTCCTTCAATTTACTTCCAGAAGAAAGATACGACCAGGGAGGATATTCCAGAATGTCCACATACCACTGCGGAGGATTAGAGTTACTAGTTAGATATAACACGAGTGGTAAAAGGAACCGAGACGAATTTTGGAAAGAAAAAAGGAAGTTCTAGATCAGTGTTTCTCAACCATTTTTGACCTATGGATCCCTTTGATTTCTGTTTTACTCCACTGGACCTCCATAGTCATTCGATGTATGGAAAAAGATCTTATTGTATTTTCATAAATATTATTAGAAATTGTATTAAGAATTTTTTTAATATTTTGTTTATTGTAGGAGTATTAGTAATTTATTTCACGTAAATTTTAGCAGCAAAATCAGATATGAACCCTAAAGGGCCATATGAATCCCGGCTGAGAACCACTGTTCTAGATAAACTAGATCTGAATAGAAGGATTGATTACAGTTGCAATGTTTTTGATCATAAGCTTGCAGGATTAGGGCTTCAACTAGAGAGCTTGTAGATACCTCGAGCAAATTTTCTGGGCACTGCACGCTACAGTCCTTACTACAGACGGTTACATTAAACAATGAAGTATTAGATATACAAGAAAATATATATAAATACGACTGAAAATACCATTGATTAAATGTCAGCTCTATCAGAAACTTGATTTCAGGATAAACAACCACAACAAAACTGCAGCAAATCAAATTCCCTATCTGTGGGTATATGTTTAATTGTTATCAGGAATTCTTTGTGAGAAACAGCATCTTTACAATGAAATTAAATTAATATCCCTGAATCAGATAAAATATTATAGAAGCAAGGAAATGTATAGAAAATAATAGACTGCTTATAACAGAATCCGTCTTTTTTTTAATTAAATTTATTTGGATTGAAAGACATGTCATTATTTTCTGATAACAATGTAAATGAAAACCCTGACAAATAACATTGGAAGAAAGTAATTTAGCATTTGTAGATAAATATATTAGAAGACTAGAAGAGGATTAAACATAATGAAAGTATATGAAGATTATACATTTATATATATATATATATATATATATATATATATATATATATATATAACATATGTGTATGTGTGTGTTTATGCATGTATTTAGATCTGGTGTGTAATAGCGCGTGCATAATCAAGGTGATAGATCTGGATGTATAGACATAATATACACAATTATCTAAACAAATATAATTCGGATTTGATACATACATACATGCATAGATACGCGTGGTTGTTGTCGTAAGTTCGCTTCGCAACCACATGGTTTCTGGTTCTATCTGCATAGCACCATGGGAAAATTTCTTTTCTTTTATCTCTTCTGAAGTGACGCAGAGTGCTTATCTACCCTACAATTATTATTACGCTCTTTATCATTTACTGTTTAGCCAGTGCATATCATACACTTACATATGTCAAACACTCACAGCAACAACGTTTATGTGTGTGTGAGCGCGTGTGTTTGTGCGCGCGCATGTGTGTGTTAATAGCGACCATTTATTGTTAACGTGTCTACTTGTATTTGTGTGGTATGCGCGTCTGAATAGCCAAACCACATAGACATTACACTAACATACACGTAACTGAAATATTAACGTGTACATTTGTAGCCAATCTACGCAATACTATGCACCTACACATCTTTTGGAAATGAAGAAAAATGATAAAAATAAAATATTTCTGAAACTTTCTCCCTGAAGTTGTTCTCTTTCTTTCTATACATGTAACGCAAAATATCAGTTATAATTATGCATTCATAGATTACTGAGAGGTTTTATTAGGAGAAAAATACATGTAAACTAATCAAATCACAAACTGGCAATTAACTCTGTTACATTAGGTAAATGTAGATTTTATTTTATAGTTTATATTACTATAGTAAGCAATAGTATTGTTGGTTACAGGTTTTCAACCGGTTAATCGTTGATTCAATGCAATCTCCACGGTAACTGTGACAAAGTGAATGCATGTATTGCAGATCGTATTGAGATCCCTTCATAGAGTACGTTATA
>NC_068985.1:28736261-28739121 GCF_001194135.2 Octopus bimaculoides
TATATATATATATATATATATATGTGTGTGTGTGTATGCATGTATAGATAGATAGATAGATAGATAGGATAACACCAGCTTTGAGTCAACAAAATTCTATTCATAAAGTTTTGGTGAACCTAATGCTATTGTAGAAAACATGTCCAAATTTTTACGTCGTGCTATAATTGCATAGAATTGAATTAGGAACTAAGCCACTGTCCACTCCAATAGCTACGCTCTCACAACCCAAAATTCAATTACTCGTAAAGCAGCCGCTGAAAGGACAATATCCTATCGACTTGTAATTTCACACCTAGAAATATTACTGTACCAGATTTATGATTTCAGATCAATTTACCTTTTCAAGTTACGAGATAAAATATGTAAAATCTCTAAATGTGACATCTGTATTAACGAATAAATGTCTATCGAGTCATCAAAAATGTTTACACATGGTCGCTTAAACTGCTAGAAAAACAACCAAATCTTCCTCGGAACACAATTTTTGTCTCAAAAAAAGGAAGGACACATTAGACACAGCTTAGAGAATTCTAGGTGTAAGGTGTCTCAAAAATATACGATATTGTCACGTTTAGAAAGTCTTTGATCATAAATTAGCTTGATCAGAACTAATCTGAACTAATCATAAACAATAACGATATATGTATACTTTTTAAATACATAACAGTACCGATAAAATGCTTTGTCGTATTTCTTTCGGCTCTTTGCATTCTGATTTCAAATCTAACCAAAACCATCTAAATTTTGTTTTCGCTTGTTTTACCATTCTGAGGTTGGTAAAAAAATAAAACTGCCAATCCTTCCCGCTCAAATTTGTGAAAATGTTTCTGTGTAAGAAATCAATACTATTATTCTGAATAGATTAAAAACATAAGGTATTCTCTCACTATTCGTGTAATTTATTAAAACCTCAGTTCATTGTTCATGTAATCTACTAAAACCTCACCCGTTTAAAGTGTCTCTTTTCATTTAAACTGTTTAAACTGTCATCTTTTCATTGTTCTACATTTTTCTTCATTTTTCAGATTTTCAATTTTGTCGTCTTTTTTGTTTTCCCATCGCTAATTGCTAATTTCTCAATTATCACTTCCTTCTACCTGTTCATTTCCCTGTCTTTCATTCCTCCTACCACGTTTACAAGTGCCTTAACTCACACTCATACCCATACTAACTTAGCTTAACTTCTCTTTGCATAGCGTCCCCTGTTTCTATCCGACACATCTCTCACCATCCTATTAACAGCGTTACCCTGTTGTCTTTCTGTAATAGATTAAAAACAGTTTGATGATGGTGTTATTATTTAGCTTCATGTCGGAATGATTGAGTAGATATAGGACTACTGTAACCGCGATTACTGTGTTATTCGTTTACACTTAGTTAATCTAGTACTGCATTATCTATTGTGTTCAGTCTTTAAATATATAGTATGGGGTAATTTGAAGGATATTTGGCTGCTTTTTTAAGCAGGTCAGGTCTAAATATTCCCATATCACTGGCTTCTGACACTCATTCATTAGATACAGATATTTATTCCTTAATTGGCTTCTGATACTCTTTGGTTAACCTCTAAAACACCGTCTTTGTCTCTTTTGTTTGGTTTGTTGCTGGAGAAAATGTTTTGACATAGTCAGTGAACCCAACTGTTAAATCAACGTTCATTTTTGGTCGCTGTAATATAAATTGATGTAGATCACGTTACCCGAAAAGTATTTAGCACGTTAAACATATGGTTACACTTATAAAATTAGGAATGGGCTTGTACGTCAGATTTACTAGAAAATATCCTTCAAACAAAAGAAGTATTGCATAGTTTCTCTCTTGTTTCATTAATTATTACGTGTTTAGCAAAAACAATGCGTTTAAATCCAGAACTATATTTTTGTTAATCTTTATTTTATTTTGCCGTTAAAAAAAAAAGAATAAAACTTGATGTGAATATTCAGTTGGTAGACGTTTTTTTCTCTCTATTACACTGACAAGCGATCGGCGAACTTCGAATTTGGTTTGATTCCATCGCCCACCCATCACTCTCTCTCTCTTATATATATATATATATATGTTAGTTTGTTTCTGTATATATTGTGTTGTTTATCACCACCTGATATCCAATCATAGCGTGCGAGTGTTAGTTGTAAAAAGATTCGCTTGTAAAATCCTACGTTTGTAGTATTAAGTAAAACTGATTGAATTGTAGAAAGCATTGAAGCATTACTGGTTTTTACACTTCGAATCTCTATGATCTATTTTCGGTTATTTTTCAAATACTACGTACGCTAGAGTAGAATAAAACTGTTATTCACTCTTGCACAAGTGATTGAATAACTAGAAGTGTTTCCTTTTAACAGAGAATTCTTTTTTCAAGAAATATTTTTCTTTCATGGTTCTATTTACGTGACCAATTTTGAAAAAGATAATATTGTTTTTTTTTATATATATTTGTTATTTTGGGCCCCCCAATTTAACTTATCTATTCTAGTGCAATCTCTTACATTAGTAAGTGAAGCGTTGGATTTAAGAGGAGAAACTCAAGCCGAGACAAATATGTCTGACACTTGAAATCAATTGTTCGCAATGGTAGATAGCTTTTCATTACTGGTGTGATTTATGATTTCTTTGGCATTGTGTGATGTTTTAGGTCAACTGAATGATTGAAGAGAAAGGTTCAGCATATTTATTTGGTTATTTTTAGGGAAAATAACCCAAAAAGAAGCAATGGCATGGGGTAAGTTTTAGCATTGGTGATGTGGTGTCATGTGACTAAATGGCTATTTATATATGTGTATGTATTTACTATTGATGCATACTTGAAACTAATGCAGAGTTAGTTAACACTGATGTATATGTATTAGATATATAT
>NC_068985.1:28741973-28745847 GCF_001194135.2 Octopus bimaculoides
GGGTCTTCATTTGATATCCTTCGATCGGACCGTTTAAAGATTTTCTTATATCTACTTTGCGTTATGTGATGTAGAGCCGTTCATTAAGTTAGACGCGAACACTCTAATTTCAAGTTTTTATAGGATAATCATTTATATTCCATTATTTCAAAACCTTGTATTGTTTAAATAATTGTTATTCATTTATACTTGGCAAATGTGATTTTCCTCATGTACAATCATATAGACCTGGAACCAATAGATTTTACCTGTTTAGAAGAATGTTACCTGATTTTTACATCCAAGAGTAATGTAATAAATTTATAGAGAGGAACAAGCATTGAGATGCTTGCACATGAGGAAAGTCACATTTGCCACGTATAGATGAATAATAAGCATTTAAACAATAGAAAGTTTTGAAATAATGGACTATAAAGGATTATCCAATAAAAAAATTGAAATGAGATTGTTCGCGAATACATCATACAACGCAGAGTAGATAGAATAAAATCTTTAAAAGGTCAAATCGAAGGATATCAAGTAAAGACCCTGAAGAAACTGCACCAGTAGGCAGCTTCTATACATGACAAAAGATGGACAATACACGATAAAAGGAGTTTATTAACTTCGTAAGTTACACACTTCGTTTCATCTTGAAATCAAAGGAAATTTCTATAAGCTGACAATCACCATACATAGGTTGTTTGATACGTGTATGTATTGCTAAATTTATATGTATTTTAGAGTGGAAGTTTTTTTTTAATCGGATATATCTAGTTAAATATATTATTTTTCTTTGCCACTAATTATTTACTCTGAGTATTCAGCTTTTATCCTTCTACATAAGCTATTTTTGATTTAAAGTTTTCTTCGATTTTTGTAATGATATGATTTTGAACCGCAATTGTAATTTCATGCAACCGGTTATTGAAAAGACCGTTAGTTGAAAGGACCAACGAAACAAAACCATTTACAAATGTGTATCTATCAAAGTAATTGTATATTTATGCATATAACCTTATTTTGTTCCATTCGAAACAAAACTGTCCGACGAACGGCAACTTGAAACTATGAATAACAGTTTTTGCGATATTTTTGCTGCTTTTTAATAAAGCACATTACTCTACCCACCGTATCCGACTACTAATGTTTCCATTTTATTTTGCATTTATGTGCTTACTCTAGTACGTATGTATATATATATATATATATATACACATATGCACACACACACACACGTATAAATAGATATACGTGTGTGTGTGTGTGTGTGTGTGTGTGTGTGTGTGTGTGTTTTTATGCATACATTCTAAATTGTAGCGCTATTTTAAATAACACCGTAGGTTTTCATTATAACAATGAAAGACATGCTTTAGTAGTGATATGAGTACAAATGAATGCATTAAACTGCACGAATTCCAGAGACTCTCTGCATTTCCCCAATCACCGGAAAACTTACGACAGCATCACACAATATGATGTTCTATATTGTGATCTAAATTAATGATAAAATCAGAAAACAAGTATAATTAAGATGTAATGTTATGAAATTATGAATCACGTCAAATTAATGTTATAAAATTATGAAACAAGCTGAATGCTGTAAAATTATTGAACAGGTTAAATTATTGTAATAAAATTTATAAATTAGTTTAAATTAATGTTATAAAATTATGAAAGAGATTAAATTAATCAATTTCTTTCTGGCATACACAAATCTACTCACCATGAATTCTTTTGAAATGTAGCGTGGGAAATATGAAAGTAGAGGTTATATCTAGGAAGGATTGTCCATGATGCGCTGCTTTCTTGTACCTTCACTACTTTTAGAAGAACTCCTCGAAAGTTGCTTACATTTTCTTGAGATTTCATGTCCATATACCTTCTTTTGTTTTGATACTGGACTCACAGCCAGGGCCATTCGCCATAAATTATGCCAACATAATCTTACAGAAAATTAATAGGGAAAATTATTTCTGATGGTACTGGCTCTGGATTAGGTTAATCGGACTCATTTTAGAGGTGTTTCTGTGCCAACTTCTGGACCGGTTCGATGGATAAACATTTACAATGAGACTTTATGGATACCATCAAATCTTCTGCATAGACTGGCATGTCGAAACAATTTATGACTTTTGGTACAATTCCTTATTTAAAAAATCCCAAGTGATTGTATATCTGTAGCCTTCATGTCTTCCAGTTTTCATGCAGTACTCATTTACTTTGTACAAGGATCATTTTCCTTCATCCTATACTAGTCCTGATAGTTTATCTTGATAGTTTATCTTGATAGTTTATCTTGGCTTCGCGAGTAATAGTTTATCTTGGCTTCACGAGTAATAAGGCTTTGATTTTAAAGCTCACATCTCGATCAGTGGGGTGGAGTAAGGAATTGGAGTAGATAAGATGCTTCGATAGGAATGCAAATCTCAAGTAGGTTAATACTTAGAAATTATCCTGGAACATTGTGAATAATCAAAATTACATTAGCTTCAAGGTTATATTATGCGCAGTATATTGTTCCTCACAGTGGGAATAATTGTATTGTCATTCAGCAGTTTTTTATCACAGAATGTTGCAATTTCAGTATTCTTCCCACTGGTCGCAGTTATTCTCAACGGTGTACTAGGATTGGTTTCAATATCGAGGATTATGAAGAATCATCAATAAGTAATAGGGCTCAAGGATCTTATTCAAGCCTTGAACAAACAAGATTTTTTTCTTTCTTATATATATATAAAAAAGGTCAAGGTAGAAAAGGCTAAAATAGTTTTATAAAAAGACATTTCAGTACCGATTTCGGTCATTGAGACTTTTTCAACTGTAAGTATGGAAAACAATTAAATTTTGAAAAAATTAAATGAAAAGTTTTTAAAAGAATATTTGCATAGTATTCAAATACAAGGAGCATTTTCCTTGTTTCTGCCTGTCTCTGTTTCTCTTGTGGGTTCGACACAAAAAAACTTTTAAAAAAACCATTCATTTAATTTTTCCAAAATTTAATTGTTTTCTATACTTAGAGTTGAAAAAGTCTCAATGACCGAAACTTGAGGTGAAATGTTTTTTATAATATTATTTTAGCATTTTCTACCTTGACTTTTTTCCATATCTATATATATATATATATATATATATTATATATATATATAGACACACACAATTGCACACACAAACATATGTACATATAATCCAATGGTGACAAAACGCTACTACAATACGTACTATTACCTGAATATGTTTATGTTTGCGTTCATGGTATATATATATATATATATATATATATATATATATAGACATACATACGTATCTATACTTATATGCATATATACTTATATACATATATATTTATATATATACATATTTATATGCATATATATAGTTATATATATATGCATACTTATATGTATATATATATATATGCATATATATATATATATATATAATCATAAAATCACACACACTTCCAAACATACATATCCATGTATATACATGTGTGTGGTGTACTTGCATGTATGTGTTTATGTATGTAAATACTGAAATACATAAAATCCACCTCAATTCAGTTATACGTTAACTGACATTCAATTGAAAGCAGAAATTGTAATACTTCGGAAGATTTCACTTTCTATGTTCAAAATATTTTGCCTTTCAATTCAAACAGGTTCCTTCCAAATGATGTTAGTAAATTGTCATCACTGGTGTATGACGTCAAGTCTAACTTTATTAGTAACTATTGTTTGCTATTTTTAGTTGTCTCTACCGATGTCTGTGCCATTTGTATACGTACATGTCATTATTAACACACTAATCAACAACATTCTAATAAGTATAACAGTGAATGCGCACAACTTTATAAATCTTAACGCTTATATATACATATATATATATATATATA
>NC_068985.1:28745857-28748091 GCF_001194135.2 Octopus bimaculoides
ATATATATGTATATATATATATGTATATATATATGTATATATATATGTAGGTATATATGTATATGTATGTATATATATATATGTGTATGCATATATATATATATATATATATATATATATTTATGTATGTATGTGTATATATATGTATTTATATATCTGTATATATCTACGTATATATATATATGTATATATATGTATGTAAATATATATATGTATCTATATATATATGTATGTTTATATATATATATGTATGTATATATGTATGTATGTATATATATATATATATATATATATATATATATATATATATATATATATATATATATGTATATATATATGTGTGTATATATATATGTGTGTGTGTATATGTGTGTATATATATATGTATGTGTATATGCATCTATATGTGTATGTATGTGTATATGCATCTATATGTGTATGTATGTGTATGTATATGTATGAATATGTATGTATACATATGTAAGTGTGTTTCTCAAAGACACAAGCTAGCACTCGGTCCACGATTCAAGACCACGACTTCATGATCATGAGTCTAACACTAATCACTAAGATGCGTGCCCTTGCCACTCGATATAATAGTTTTAAATTTTGCCACAAGACGAATAATTTTAAAGGAGGTAGTCAATTGTTTACATCGACTCCAATGTTTAACTGGTAACTATTTTATCGTTCCTGAAAGGATAAAAGACCAGGCCGACCACGGCGGAATTGGAACCCGGAACGTAAAGACCCGGAAGAAATGCCACTAAGCATTGTGTCCGATTCGCTAACGATGATTCTACTAGCTCACCGCTTTATAGCTCCGGATAATATACGAAGCTGTTAGTTACTGCACAGGGAAAGAGTCATTGTACGCGCGTGTAGTCACTACAAAAAGGAATGCCACCTATACACGGAAATAGTGACCGTACAAGGAAATAGTAACGGTACAATGAATAGTAACTGTAAAAGGAAATAGTATTACACAAGGAAATAGAACAAAGAGAAAATTAAAGAATAATTAAAATAATCTTAATACATTTTGATGAAAGATAAACGTTATCTTGTACTTTTTCAACTCAAAGCAAAGATTTTTTTTTTTACTTAAAAGCTAACTGGTCGATTAATCCTCAATGAATTACTTAGGCACCTTGTTCAATAGAAACTGCTGGAATAAAATTACTCTCCTTTACCTCCAGTTTTGTTCTATAAGTATCATTTATGTCGTGTCTGAAGATATTAAGACTTTAAGGCCACTGAAAATAGAAAACAAAAACAAAGTGAGTGGTGAATATGTATCTGAATAGTAAAGAAAGAGAAATATTGAAAGATTGTTTATATGTAAATTAATGAATTAAATAACAAGTGAATAATCAATAAAAATTAAAGTGCTAATGAATAAAAATGTAAATATAACTATTCCTTCTATATAATTCAGTTAAAAATATAAAATAACTATTACGTCTATATAATTGTGTTAATTAAGAAATTATAAAAGTAATAAAAGTATGCACACACACACACACACATATATATAAATATATATGGATATACAGGCATTCAAATCCTCATGTACGCAACTAAATACATTCATATATAAATTATACTCGCTCGCACACTTGTATCAACATTTCCGCGTGTGTACGTATGCATACGCACACAGAACAGAGATATCCATACGCAAAAAATGCACACGGGCCTTACATTAATTCATGAGTGAGTGTGGTGGAGGGGAGCTGGCCTGAATGCGTATGTGTATGTGTGTCTGTGTGCCAATATGATTTTCTGAATCACTTTTAACATCATTGCTTATGTCTGATATTTTTATGAATCTTGTTGCTGCTTCTTCTTGCATGTATTTAAATATTTAAACTAACTTTTGCTCTCTATGCTCGTTTCATTGACTGATCAAGCGCAATTCATATCAAAACGATTTTATTCATTCAGGAAGAAAAAAATATAGATGACCTCACTACAACATTGTAATTAAAATTTGTTCCTTTTGGTTATATTACACATAAAGCTGTAAAATAATTGTTACTTATAAATGTTGACATCTATGGCAGAATTACATACATTATGTATACATTAATGTATATATTAATATCATATTGCAATATTGCAAATTAACAGCGCATATAATTATGTGGTATGCTTAATTATGTAACAAAATGAACAACGTTTCAATTTTAATTCAAATAACTAATATGTATATATATGTATATATACATATA
>NC_068985.1:28750717-28751911 GCF_001194135.2 Octopus bimaculoides
ATATATATATATATATATATATATATACCGAACCTATTCTACATGTTTAATCTATGCTATAATTCGTTCATATATCTTACTGAATATGTACACGTGTGTACGTGTTTGTGCGTTTGTACGTGAGTGTGTGTGATGTGCGTGTGAATGTGTATTGATGCAAGTGTATTTATATACACAATTATACATACATTTTACGTACAAATATTATATTTCAATGCTTTCAAAATTTATCTCACTTTTATAGCCTCGCAGGCATTACCAATAGACCATCGGCAAAAGGTGGTAAACGGAACCTTAACAGTGGAAGATGTACAAAGCGCCTACGATGATGGTGACTATACGTGTACTGCGGCCAATTCAAAGGGGGAAGGAATGAGCAGAAATGTGTTGGTTCGAATTCTAGGTGAGTAGCTTCTGCTTTGTATTTCTGGATTTCCCGGGATTATATTGAAACTAAAATAATCTGATGCTTACAGATGAATTCCCTCTCTCTCTCTCTCTTCCTTTATCTCTCTCTCTTCCTTTATCTCTCTCTCTCTCCTGTTCTTTTTCACTCTCTCATTCTCTCCATTTTCTTGCAAACTCTCATATACAAGCACATAAAGGCTTGCTATTTCTGTATAAATTAATATGTGTGTGTATATATGTATATATTATATATACATATATATATATATTGTGTGTGTATGTGATTATAAGATCCAAGGATCAACGTGTAGGGAGTTAGTAAATTTCGACCAGTCCGTGGTAGGTGTAAAAAATGACTTTCAGGAACAATAATAGATTAATGAAGCCGATGGTTGTAGGTTTTTCCTATATCAAAGTTCGATAAGCTGAAAAAAGTTTTTTTTTTAGTTCCCAGTTAACAACTGAAGTTGCTATGAATGTGAATAAAAGTCTAAATAAACGAAGTGTTGCAGGTAAAATCCAGGCTACGTTTTTCTCCTAGCTAGTAGATCCTCGGAAGTAATAATTACTCAACAAGGGGTACTCCACTAGCTACTCATCAGGCCGAAGATATGAAGGTTACATTGTCTGATGTATATCTTTAGGGACTCGAAGCGTAGGCTCGAAACAAAAGACATTTTCATTTTTCCCGAGCGTCAAACTAATACACTTACTTCGTCTTTTGTTTTCCTATAAATTTCAACTATATTTACACACACACACACACACACACACACATATATATAT
>NC_068985.1:28752431-28754565 GCF_001194135.2 Octopus bimaculoides
ATATATATATATATACGCAAATGTACAGTCACCACTTAATAAATTTCACTCATACACCATTGGTAACTCTAATTTAAAAGCTTATTCTAACATAATAAGTATTTGCACAGTCCCCCACGTTTATTTTTCTTTAGGTAGCATCTACATTATTTCGGAATAGCTTTTGTAACAGGATAAGGAAAGCTAAACGTAATGTGCTTCCCTTCGACTTAAAATATAAAAAGGTCTGAAATAATTACTATTTAAAATTATGTATTATTTAACATGCCCTGGCAATTTATCAATATTTATATAATTAATGGTGGACTATAACTATTTGAAAATAGTTAATTGCCAATTTGGAAGAACAATAGATTTAACATGAGGTATATAATTATTCTGAATTCAATTTCCAGTTCAATATAATAAATATCTAGCATTGTTTATAACAAACTTGTAACCTCATGCCAATAATAGAAATCGTTACCATTCGTATTATTAGAGGACACCTGAAGCTGATGAGCTGGTTAAATCATTAGCACACCGGAAAAATGGTTAGCGGCTTTTCTTCCGGCCTTTTTGTTCTGAGTTCAAAAGGTAGCAGCAGGCTGGGAAAATGGTTAGCACGCCGGACGAAATGCTTAGCGGTATTTCGTCTGTTGCTACGTTTTGAGTTCAAATTCCGCCGAGGTATGTTTTAAAAAGACATCAAGCTGACAGAATCGTTACCATGCAAAGTAAGATGCTTAGCTACATATCGTCCGTCTTTATGTTCTGAGTTCAAATTCAGTCGTGGTCGACTTTGCCTTTCATCGTCTCGGGGTCGATAAAATAAGTACCAGTTGATCACTGGGATCGATGTAATCGACTACCTCTTCCCTTGAAAATACTGGCCTTGCGCCATAATTTGAAATCATTACTAGTAATCATTATTACCATAGAGGACACGTGAAGGTGCCGAGCTGGCAGAATCATTAAAATGCCAGGCAAAATGCTTAGCGTCGCCATTTCGTCTGCCTTTGAATTATGAGTTCAATTGCCGCTGAGGTAGACTTTGCCTTTCATCCCTTTCGAGATGGATGTAATACATACCAGATGAGCATTGGGTTTGGTATAATCACCTGGCCTCCTCCAACCATGTTTCTGCCCTTGTGCCTTCAGTAGAGAGAATTGAGGGAGGGCAACTGTATTCCTATCTTTCCGGTGTTGATAACACATTTTAGCGTTCTTATTTCTTTGCAAGCCATGCATTTGTCTATCAGAAAAGGAAAATACTTCTCCGTCTTAGACGTTGAATAAATACAGAGTGAAATCAACGAAAAGTTACAAGAACCGACAGATCAAAATCAGATAGATGGCGATAGCTCTTCAGATAATTGGTGGAATACGAATATCGTAGTTCATTAGAAAAATGCATCTCTCGTAGTTGAAGTAAGGATGGGTAAGTGTATGCATTTAATTTGAGGAGAGTAGATTGGAGTGTAAAGATATTGAAATGAAAGTGAAGCGTGCGATTGGTAAGATACCAACACATTGATATTGACGGGTAATAATGCAGTTAAAGACATGTTGGGTACAAAGAACAAAAAAAGATCAGCAGTAGTCTTGCTGGAAAAGGTGGATGTCAAAGAACATTAGCGGTTTTAGGAAACATAAATAAGCGGAACTTGTGGAAGCAGGTCAAATAAAAGAAAGAAGTGAAAGTTAGATGAGAAGATAAATAAATTTCAAAAATTAAAAGTCAACGGTCAAAGCGCAAAATCAGTCTCATTACAAATATGCTCAGCACTCTTTCCTTCATTTATTATTATCATTATCATCATCATCATCATTATTATTATTATTATTAGTAGTAGTAGTAGTAGTAGTAGTAGTAGTAGTAGTAGTAGTAGTAGTAATAGTAGTAGTAAGCGGCAAAATCGTTAGCACACCGGACGAAGTGATTAGCAGTAGTTCACCCGTCATTACCTTCTGAGTTCAAATTCCGCCGAAGTCGACTTTACCTTTCATCCTTTCGGGGTCGATTAAATAAGTACCAGTTAACGCCCTGGGGTCGATGTAATCAACTCATCCCCTACCCCAAAGTTACTCCCATAGTGGCAAAATTCGAAATTATTATTATTATTATTATTATTATTATTATTATTATTATTAT
>NC_068985.1:28754575-28755046 GCF_001194135.2 Octopus bimaculoides
ATTATTATTATTATTATTATTATTGTTATTATTATCATTATTATCATCATAATTATTATTATTAAAGGCTGCTGCAGAAAGCAAATTGGATGGTTTAGACGGCCAAGTTGGAAGACTGAGGATCACCGTTGATGACTTAACCAAGCAACTCAATGATGCCAACCATGCCAAGGCACGTCTCACCCAGGAGAATTTCGACTACCAGCACCAGGTCCAGGAGCTGGACAGTGCCAATGCTGCATTGGCTAAGGCTAAAATGCAGTTGCAAGCTCAGGTCGATGACTTGAAACGTTCATTGGACGATGAATCCAGAGTAAGTATCCACTACATTTTTTTTCTATATCCTATGTCATACTATGATATGATATGATCACACACACAGACACACACACACACACACACACACACACACACACAAGCAAATTATTGAATTAAATCGCCATTGGCTTTAACTACGGCCTCCAGACGACT
>NC_068985.1:28755056-28759436 GCF_001194135.2 Octopus bimaculoides
TTTTTTTTTTATGGCTTTACGTTCTGAATTCGAATGCCGCCGAGATCGACTTTGCCTTTAATTCTTTCGGAGTCAACAAGATAAGGACCATTTGAACACTGGGTGCGATGTAATTGACTAGCTCCTTCCCCCAAAATTTCAGGCCTTGTGCTTATAGTAGGAAAAATTATTATTATTGATGTTGTTGTTGCCGTCGTCATCGTCATCGATATTGTTAATGTTAGTCACAATATAGGTCATAAAATATGCTGCGAACCTATTATTATATTATACTATATTTTTCGTTTGCAAGTAAAACCTTCATACCGCGGTAATAATGTTTTAGGTATATTGTGTATGGAGAGTTTTCGTTTGTTTATTGTTTTTTTTTTTTTTTTCAATTTCGGTTATCAAAATGTGTAGTTTATTTGCAACTTACTATTAAATATTACAGTTTAAAGATCACAAGCAATGCTTGTGTCCAATATTTTTTTATTCTTTATTTGGCTTAAACTATGTACAAACTCTATACACAAAATCAATAAGTAGAGTAACATTGCACTGTAGAAAGGCTAAAAAAGTTTCCATCACTTGTTGATTGGATGTGCTTTCATAATTCCGTATACATGCTGATAAGCATTTCTTTGCGCTAATATATTTTCATAAGTATTGTATGTCAGAAATATTTGGTGATACGCTGTAGAATATAGCACTATCCACATACACATATACACACACGCTCCGCAAGTACAAAAAAATATATATTTGTTTAGTTTGATAGATTTAGTTGTTCTTTAACCAGAAGTTATCTCTAAATTAGTGAACCTTTAATCATAACCACTCCAGTCTTGACTATCGTGTCTTTATCTGTAAATCCATGCCTATAATATCCATTGTCTCTCAATATAGACTTACATAGAATTTTCTACTTTTTTAGCAGGTCGAAAGACCGTTTAGTAACTTCCGTTGTTGTTGGCTTCAAATAATAATTTATTAAAACATGTTTAAGTTATCCTTCTCTGAGCGTTAACAGCAGGAATATGTGCATGAACAAACGTACATACATTCATCTAAAATTGCATTAAAATCTCGACGTTCATCAAAGCTTATTGTATAATATGAGGATAAGTTTATTTGTTTATCCCAAAAGAATTACTCAATCTCACCTTAATATAATAGATTTGGTTTAAGTTTACTACCCTAGTATCTCTCCCTGGAAAGGTCTGTTTTAGCCACAGATTAGATTAGAGCACAGTGCTGCAGTTACTTAGAGCAGTGAATAACCATCTGGTATCTATTTCCAAGTATTTTAACTCTTTGCCGATCACTGAATATCTCTATTTCCTAATTGTTACGGAAACGAAACAACCTTGCACTTTTATTTTCGTAAAAAATTAATAGTTTCCATTAATATGTTACATTTTGTAATTTTGTTCGACTCTTAAAACATTGCAAGACTGTGTCGCAATGGCAAACACGGTTAATTGACACCAATAACATGGGTAAAGCGATGCAATTCTCTACTTTGTATTTCAATTCATCATAATATATTTGAATGCCCAGGGCCACGAAAGAATCCACTATTGCTTAGTATTGATAAAATTATGTGATGTCATAGATAAAAAAAACTACAATTTCCAATTAGTCTTTTCAGATTTTATACGTGGTTAATTTCTTTCAGAAAGATATACACGTGCACCAAACTCATTTCGCAAATCTCTTGTCAATGCATTGTCATTAATATATATATATATATATTTCTTCCCAAAACGCAGTCCAAATTATCTTCTTTTACAGAAACGAATATTCAACATAGTTATAGGTCCTAGCAAAACTGTGTTTTGTAAGGAATGTACTACAGAGCTCTATTATCTTTAAAACTTCTTTTTCTAAATAAAATCCAATATGAAACGACTACACGTATGTTATTAAACTCTGATCTACTCATGTGTGCTATGTGATGAAAATTGTCTCACTGAATCAACGTAGTTTTTATTGCCGTTACATTTTTAAGACCTCTTGAAACTACAGTGATTTTCCATAACAGTTCTAACAATTACTACACACTATTAACATTTAGAAATGTACCTACCGCTCAATTCAGGCTTTATACATTTCAGAAAAAGTATTTATTCAATAATAAGAAGCAAAAAAAAATCATTAAATATTTTGTCTGAATGCATGTGAAACGTAATGATTCATTTATTTATGTGTCCATATATTACAGAACCACCTACAATAGCACCATTTAGTTTCCAAAAGCAAACACAAGCCGGTCGAAGAGTCACAGTGATTTGTCTGATCAGCAGCGGAGAACTACCCATAGTCGTCGGTTGGTTGAGGAATGGACAAGTGATACCTCCAGACCTTGGCATTACCGTAAAGGTAAATCTCGTTTTAATTTCTTTAAATTACTTTTGAGTGAATTATTTTAAGAAAGTAATTTACATATTTTGCACAATGTTTGGAAATTATAACATATTCAATTCTGTTTTTAATTACAGTGATTTAAATTGCCAGTCTTCAATGATATAAGTTGCATGGTGGTATTATTGAAAGATATCAAAAATATATCACGAACGCTTTATACAAATACAGATCTCGCTATTTGTACTTAGCGCTTACTTGAATTAGAGTAACTAATTCCTAACAGTTAGTCTTTGTTTAATCAAGAGCTATTTTGCTGAAAGTCCCTTGGATGATCTAAAACTGTTAATATTAGTTTCAAATTTTGGCACAAGGCCAGCAATTGCGGGGTTAAATTGATTACATCGACTCCAGTGTTCAACTGGTATTTGTTTTATCGAATTCGAAAGGGTTAAAGGCAAAGTCGACCTCGGCGGAATTTGAACTCGGCGGAAAGTGAAGACGGAATTGATGCCGCTAACATTTTGCCCGGTTTGCTAACGATTCTGCCAGCTCGCCGCCTCTGAACAGTTAATAATACTTTCTATTTTAGGCACAAGGCTTGCAATTTGAGAAAAGAGGACTAGTCAAGTACATCGATCCCAGTGTTTCACTGGTACTTAATTTATCGATCCTTCAGGATGAAGGGCAAAGTCGACTCGGCGGAATTTGAACTCAGAACGTAGAGGCGAGTGAAATACGGTTAAGCATTTCAACCAGCGTGCTAACGATTCTTATTTCTTTATTGCCAACAAGGGGGCTAAACATAGAGGGGGAAAAACAAGGACATACAGATAAAGGGATTAAGTCGATTACATTAACCCCAGTGCGTAACTGGTACTTAATTTATCGAACCCGAAAGGATGAAAGGCAAAGTCGACCTCGGCGGAATTTGAACTCAGAATGTAACGGCAGACGAAATACCATGCTAACGATTCTGCCAGCTCGCTGCCTTTAGAACAGTTAATAGTATTGCCACAAATTTGCTGGACGGAATATAATCATTTGAATCTTTTAAGTATTTAACTGCTACATATATAATAGGGTTTGATAAGAGAAAAGGATTCACGAAGTGATTTTAAACCAGAATCTACCTACGTGAAACTAAATAAAGTGTAAGGGCTTTAATCCTTAGTTCTACGTTTTTTATCGCTTATACATATGTGGTGCCATAGAGTATTATTAACATTCCTTGTAATTACAGTATAGGCAATATCTATACAGGCTGTTTATACGTAAATATTAAATAAAATCTTGCTATAAATTCAGTGTTATATCTATGTTTCTTTTCTTTTACGAAAAACGAACAAGTCCGTGCTGCAATATATTAGGTTTAACAACTCCTAAGACTTAAGGCAACATGGGAAACATTAATATTGCAGAATCTGGAGATCGTTCAGACATCATTTTAATATGTTTCCATAGAATATGTGGTATGCAGTAGATTTTGATATTCGAATGTACACATATTACACTGAAATGTTTCTCTTTATACTGGGCAGTATGCTGGCGTAAGCTTTGTATATTAATAAGTATTAGCACTGTAAAAATTGAGAAATTTAATCTTACACAACAAAGAACACATTCAAATGCCAATTCCTTCATACTTCAACTCCTAGAGGTACGAGGAATTAGATATAAACGTATGTTTATAGGACTGTCGTAAATTTATTCTCGACTGCGTAAATAAATTTTGAAAACTGAGAAACAAACGGATATTTATTTCAATATTTGCATATACAGATGCAAATATTGTATACGTTTATGCATGCACAGGCATAGGTGTACATATATGCGTTTATACATAGATACACACACACACACACACATATATATATATACGCAATATATGCATATATATACAAATATATATGAAAATATATGTGTGTAGGCATTATAGAAACATATTTAGATATGCATGTATATGTATATAAATAGTACTTGAGAGAACTAAAAGTAAGCGTGATTTATATATATATATATATATATATATAT
>NC_068985.1:28759569-28762646 GCF_001194135.2 Octopus bimaculoides
ATATATATATATATATAAAGTAACAAAAACAGAATGAGACCTCGATATTAGATAAATAGAGGATTATTTATATGTTATAATTTAGAACAAAAAGTAAAAGGTTGTCATTATAGTGCTCGGAGATTCGAATGCAGAGAGAAGAGCTACGATGCATCCTTGTCGGCTATTAATGGCTACAGATGCTATGAAAAACAGTTGAATAAAAGGGAAGTTACTCTAATAGGTAGAAAAAGAAAAACAAATGCACGCAACCATATTCTTCCAATACATAGGCATAAACCTCCTGCGTTCACAACGTCTGCATACGCACACACTCACACAAACATGTATACGTACATGCACATACACACACACACACAATCATATTTGTGTATGTACGTACTCATACATACAGATATATCCAATATATTTTATTTTCTTGAGTTTGACGCTTATCCAGTTGGCCAGTTCTTTGCTAAACCGCTAAACTACAGCGATGTAAACAGTTCAATATTGCTACCCATCCATCCATACATACATACAAACATACATACATCCATACATACATACATTCATACATACATGCACACATACATACATGCACACATGCATACATGCATACATACATACATACGTATCGGGATATCTGGGACTATAGAAACTTGTAGAACCTTCTAAAGATTTAAAGGATGATGCTTAAAACAAGATACTTTCCTTCACAACCTTCCGACCAAATAAGTGACCGGTCAAAATTTACTCCAAAAATAAAAAAAGAGAATCACACATACATACATACATACATACATACATACATACATACCTTGTTGATGTTGAAATTTCAATGAAGGAGCCTTAGATCTAGGTTTAAATCCGGCTCTTTCTCTATTAGGAAAAAATCTTGGAATATAACTGAATAATGATATACATACACACATAGATGCATGCACACACATACATACATACATACATACATACATACATACATACATAGCTACTCATAATAAAAAGGAATACTGGTGGAATATCCCAGTGAAAATCTCAATAAAATAAGCACAACAGACCTGATATAATGATTTGGGATGGAGAAGAGAAACTGTGTACAGTTGTGCAAATTAGCTGCCCAGCAGATGTTAACAAAGCTGAAGATCAGTGAAAAAGAGAACACCTATGCTGAACTAGGTGAAATCTGCAGTTACTCTATCCAGATCGCAAGTTCATGTTTATACCTGTAATTACCGGGACCCTGGGATATGTAACACACTGCCTAAATACCAATCTTGAGAAATTAGGCTTCTCAAAACCAGAAAGAAGAAAGCTAATTTGAAAACTACAGATCCAGTTCATCACTGGAACTGTAAAAATCTGCAAAACTTCTCAGAAGTTTATCATTTAAATATACATGAGCATGTCTAGATATGCAACTATATGTATGAAAATACATAGATAAAACAAAACATACAAATTTGCACATATGCATACATATTTACAAACAAAATACCCTGTTGTTGATGTTGAAACAGGTTAGAAACAGGCTCTTTCTGTATTGTGTGCGTATGTGTGTGTGCGTGTGTATACTCAGAGATATATAATATACGATGGGATTTTGAACAGTTTCCGTCTTCCAAATTCGCCGCAAGTCGTTGGTTCTGTCATGTACATTTTGGATAAAGGTTTCAGCAGAGTTTATGTAGATTTATTTACGTATCTCGTTGTATTTTGTGAGTCCAGTTTTCCTTAACATTTCTTGTACCGAAAGTCTCTTTAGAGAATCAACTACCATTGATTTTTTTTTTTTTTTACGCTTACATTGAGAATACAAAATGAAATTATGACATTTATCACGTGATACATGATATTATTAACGATATTCATGTAGCTAGTTATATATGCTATACATACTTGCTGGGTTACTGCAGTTCTCTTTTATAGACACGAATCCTTTAACCTATATATATGTGCGTCTGTTATCCTTTTATTCCTCTTTCCCTTCTTTCTTACTCTCCTTTTCCTAATTTCATCTCATTTGAGTTTCTTTTTTTACTCTAACATGATTTCTTCAGCCTCACCTGTATCACTCACTACCTATAACTTCCATTTTCTCTTACACTTTAATTCCCTATCACTATACTAAATTTACTCGCTCTTCGTGGCTTATTCTTTGTGCGTACGCGCGTGTGTGCGTTTCTCTAGTGTATTCCTATATCTTTATGTATATCAATATATATTTCCCCTTATATATTCTTAAGATAACTGTTTCCTTCTTCACAATTTTTCAATACTTATTTACGCATTTATACTTCTATTTGTTAATCGCATCGATTTTTTTAACCAGCCCTCTTCCGTTTCCTTAACTGTATGAGCTGATCGATGTTACCTATCAATTAGAAGCCACTATATGGTCATGTTATTTACACACTGTGTAATTAAACCGAGGCCTTGTACTTAGTTATCGATTCACTTTGATGTAATTAAAAATTTGTGTCCAGTTTGAATATCATCATTTCGTTATCGACATTATAATATATTATTTATCTTGTTTTAACAGTTTTATGCGAGATTCTGCTGTAGCACCTATATTTCTGAAGTGTGTGTAGTCTTTTCTTTTTAGAATATAAAATTGCATTTGTATCTTATGTCAGTTTGCAATGTAGCATGGTTTTATTTGTTGTTTTCTTCTATCTTAGTGTTTTGTGTGTTGTGTACAATGCGGTGTGTGAGTTATGTTATTCTTTGAGAAGTAGTTATGGTGTTTTGTATATGCTGTGTGAATTATGCTATATCTTTTACTGACGGATGGTGATGGTACAGTATGAGTTGTGTAACTTGTCTTATATTGTTGAGCAGCGATTGTGGAGATTGTGAATCAAATCAAAATTATTGATACCATAAAATCAGGTGGTAAATTTATAAGGATATACCCATAATCTTTAAGAATCTTATTAAGAATAGAAGTTGTAAAGTACTTAAGCTGTTTGACAAGGCAACCCATTATTATAACGTGCTAAAGGCTTGTGTTTTAAACATGTAGCTTACAATATATTTAATTCTTGAAATCTTTAAACAATGAGAAAATATAGTCTGATTTGTTGCATTCTCTC
>NC_068985.1:28762656-28766423 GCF_001194135.2 Octopus bimaculoides
AATATATTTAATTCTTGAAATCTTTAAACAATGAGAAAATATAGTCTGATTTGTTGCATTCTCTCTCACTATAACGTCAAATAAAAACAGAATGTTTCTTAACTTACAAGCTCAGCATTACTCGCAAGCAAATAGAGGAGCATATGTTAATCACGCCAGTCCTTAAACTGAGTTAATCACACTATTGTTACAGAGTCGGAAAAATATTTTGCGGTATATTTTTCGTTTTTTTTTTACGTTCTGGGTTTAAACGACAGCGCAAACAACCTTTTCTTTCATCCCATCGGGTCGATAAAATAAGAACCAGTTAGTCCAAGGATCGATGTGGTTTTGACTGAACTATCCACTAAGCATTTCTGGCACAGTTCCTAAATCAAACATCATTATTATTGTTATTTTTCATTCACTGTGGCCTTTATGGTGACGGTGGCTAGGTCATTTCCTGTGAATGTAATAGACACACTAAATAACCATGGAAGATAATGTACAATATGTTAAGGCTAAAAATCTCTATAGCGACTAACTTATAGTTAAATTTTAGACGTCACTCTAAATATTTGCCATAACCTATACAAACATTATAAGAAACCACATGAGAGACCCACCTACCCATAATCATGCCAGGATAACCAGAATCATACAACCTACCCATAATCTTTAAGAATCTTATTAAGAATAGAAGTTGTAAAGTACTTAAGCTGTTTGACAAGGCAACCCATTATTATAACGTGCTAAAGGCTTGTGTTTTAAACATGTAGCTTACAATATATTTAATTCTTGAAATCTTTAAACAATGAGAAAATATAGTCTGATTTGTTGCATTCTCTCTCACTATAACGTCAAATAAAAACAGAATGTTTCTTAACTTACAAGCTCAGCATTACTCGCAAGCAAATAGAGGAGCATATGTTAATCACGCCAGTCCTTAAACTGAGTTAATCACACTGACTCACAAGTACATCTGAAATTACTGCTCGTGTAAAAACGATGACTGACTTCGAGCTAGTTCATGTAACACAAGTTGGCATATAGGAATTACCGAAGACACATTTTAGATACGCCGCCTCAATAACCTATATAGGACCAATAAAGAATGACTAAGCTCTCCTTTTTGCATTTAATTACTGATAGGAACGGACTCCACTGGACTTTTGAAGGGAAAATATTGAAAATTTTCAAATATTGCAGGAATTCGATTAAAATTCTTTATTTAAACTCTGTTGAGAAAAAAATAAATCAATGCTGAAACATCGGAGTCAACGTGAGGTGAACCGTAATTGAAAATGGAAATACAATTAAAACGTAGACAATTGCGAATACTGAATATTGTGTGCATGTGTGTGTGTGTGTGTGTGTGTGTACTTGGAAGAACATAAATACATTTTTATGTATATATTCCTATGTATATACATGCAATGAATGTCCTGGAATAAGTATAAAATAACCCTGTTATTACATACACAAATATCAACACAAGGAATGCTGTTGGAACATTCCCATCAAAACATCTGTCACGTGTAAACACAACAGACCGGATATTGTCGTTTGAGACAGACAAGAAAAAGTATGGACTGTTATGGAAGACAACTGTCCTTTTGATGTGAATATCTCTTTGTAAAGCAACGAGAAAGAGGATAACTGCGGAACTGCTGCGAAACCTTCAGCTTCTCTATTATAAATTCACATTTATGCCAATAATAATACATGCACTTAGTTTCATAAATAAATGCTTTCCAATCTGGATAAGCTTGGATTTTCAGAAAAAGAAATCAACTGACTTGATTATTACAAATGCATACTGTAAGCGGAACAATAAAATTCTGCAAAACTTTTCGCAGGCTTAAAATGTAATATTGTTTTCGTTACCTACATCCTAACGTTGGGCTTTGTATCTTTATCAGAAACCAGCTCCTTCTTCAGAGGAAGAATTTAAATAATTGAATGTAGAAAAGAACGTACGTACATACATACATACATACATACATACATACATACATGTGTGTGTGTGTGTGTGTGTGTGTATGTGTGTGTGTGTGTGTGTGTGTGTGTGTGTGTGTGTGTGTGTGTGTGTGTGTGTGTGTGTGTGTGTGTGTGTGTGTGTGTGTGTCTGTAAAAACTATCAAAACATCGCGCTGACGTCAAAACTCCAGTTGCAATATGAACATTCAATTTCAGCATAAGATTCAGTCTACTTGTCTGTGTATATATGTACATATATACGTGCGAGAGAGTGTGGACACGCTTTTTTGTGTATCATTAATAAGAATAATCGTATTAGCAACAAAAACAGTGTAATCCACCAACAACGAGTGCGACTGCATATAAAAATAACTAGAATAACATTGTGAAATAAACGAAAAACAAGAGGATAATAAAACAGCATTTGTAACATTGATCTCGGCGAGTTTTCGATATAACTGCCAACTCTTAAACTTAGCAATAGTAATAATTATAACAACAACAAAATCAGAAATAACACCAGATAAAATAATCAGCTAAAAACTAAAGGGAGAGAGTCAGTTTGAGTGTTTCGAAATTCTAATGAAAGAAATACCACATAAAATAAATTAATAAAGGCAAAAATAAACAAGTGATTACGGATAAACTGGATGAAACAAAAACAACAACAAAAAACATCATTTCTTGGTAGAGAACTATACAGCTTCGATTAGATCGTTTTCATGATAACAAAAGTAATAACAGATAAATATATAAATAGATGAAAGTAATAAATAAATCAATATTAGGCAAAGAATCTTACTTACTGCAAAATAGTAGTTGGCTATTTTCCATACTCACTTTGAAATAAAAAGGTGAGTGACGTATTCCTCACCCCGCCACCTAAGTAGGGGAAATGGCGGAACCAAAAGAAAATTCTTTAAGAACAGTTAATGGTTGTTTTCAAAATTTTTCAACAATAATTATGGTTGTTTTCAAGCACACATGCCATGGAATACTCTTCGGAAAACCAAGATGATATACAAATTTCAATCTAATTATAAAGGTTCAATTATTCATGACTCAAATCGTTAGACAGCTATGATACTTGCTTTTGTTCCTTTACAATGTATTTACAATAATGAGCCTTAGCGATAAATTACAATACAGTACACAAACCAAGGTTACATGTAAAAAAAATATCAGCTGATAACACCAGCATCCTATATAAATATAGGTAATGTAAAAAAAAAAAAAAACAGAAACACTCGGATAGTATGTATCGGTTTGTGTATGTGTGCATGTGTATTTTTGAGTATATAAATATGAAATTTAATCTCGTATTTCGTGCTCGAAATAATAAATTTAAGCAATTACGATGTTTCTCATTCAATAAATTGGCCCTCAACGGCGTACCTTACTTTAGGAGCAACGCCGGTTATTTTTCCAATGTTTACCTCATATTTAAATGGCGTCATGATTAAAATACGATATATGAAATGAAATTCGGTTTTCAAGGAAAATAATATCCTTGTTTATATCAGAAGAATATTATGGTGAGACATATTAATGATCCTATAAAATAGCGTTTGGGGATATAGATAGGTTCTTAAATTTACTACTTATAGGCAGGTGGAATTGATGGAATAAATTTAATTATAAAGACATAGATTTTAAATTTGTTTGAGTTTAGTCTAGTACAGAATTAAATTGTATAGTATATATCATATATAGGATTAGATGAAGGTTTAGATGCTCAATATTTTTGTTTTGTTTTTTTGGTGAGGTGCGCTATGGTTAAAAAGAATACTTACAAATTTATGTGTGTA
>NC_068985.1:28766875-28769910 GCF_001194135.2 Octopus bimaculoides
TATATATATATTGGCACTTCCAAGGAAAGGTATCAGAGCGACTTTGATCTTTCAGCTAACCCGCCTTCATCAGATTCTCTGATGTAGTTGAGCAAACTGAGACTTCAAAGTTATTGTCAATTTTCCCTTCTATAAGTTAATAAGTACTCTATTAATGATATTCAATAATTCTTCAATTTAATCTTTAATTTTATATCGAACTTAGCATGGGAGCAAACACACAAACGCACGCACTTACACATACCCACACACGGGCATATATAAAAAATATATAGGTATGAATGTATGTATGTGTCTAGGTATGTATATACACAGACACACGTACACACATACACACACATTTCACTCGCAAGTATTCATCTTCCTCCCTCTGTCTTTTTTTTCTATTTTTGTAACTTTCTGAAGAAGGACTTAAGCTAAAAACATCAATCACACACACGTATTTTACTTTTTTATTGGGCGTTAAAGATAATAGTTAAACTTCTTTCACTGTTGTCTCTAGCATTATTTTCCTTATAAATTTTGATCATGAATGCGTGTGTGTATATGATATTCAACCCATGTTAATTCCGATTAGTTACACGTTTGGTCAACAGAGTTTCCCCTCCATGGTTCTCCAGTAGTTTATTCAGACATCATGTATCCGTTACAATGTTAGTTAATGCATTCTTAGATAACCGCTTGTTTATCTAAGTGGGACTCAATGGAAAAATGGCGGTTACCACATTATCGAACGACCGCATAGGAGCACCACTGTACTTGTTCATACCGGTGTAAATATGGTGGCATTTCTAATTCTAAGGGGAGGTTATTCGAATATAAGGTAATTCAATCATTCGTTAAATATTGATCAAGAAAATTAGTATCAAAATGTGGAGATGTCAATAGAATTGTTTAAAATCATCATAGATAGCAATTAGCATGAACGCAACCAAAAGACTAAAATCTGTAAAAGAATTCATTTTTCGTGTGTATATATATATGTGTGTGTGTATTTATGTTTGTGTGTATGTGTACATATATATATATATCTGTGTGTGTGTGTGTGTGTGTGTGTGTGTGTGTGTGTGTGTGTGTGTGTGTGTGTGTGTGTGTGTGTGTGTGTGCATACTATAGCAGTGGATAGTGAGAATTAGTACTCAACACGGCATTTGGTGAATAAATATAGTTTTTATTTGTGAAGCTGCAATACTACCATTGGTTTCATGCGAAAACCTCGCAAGTATGAAGTATTTCGTAGAAAAAAAAACCCTGGTAATCTGTCTCTATGCTGCATAAGCTTTATCCACACTTGGACACGGCTCACCAACATTTTTATGTGCAATACCTGACATTTACGATGTTGTCACATGAAACCAATGGTAGCTTTGTAAATCCATTAGTAAAGGATGTATATATAAATGTGTTTGCATGTCTCGATGTGTGCGTGTGAGCATATATGTATTTGTATGGTTATATTGACTTATCACTCTATTTCTCCCCCCCCTCTCTCTCTCCTCTTCCTCTGTTCGCGTGTGTGCGTGAAATAGATAAAAATGTTTTGAAATACTGAAGTTGAATGCAATTATTGCTTCGTATAATAATGTCAGAACAGAACTTTTCTGAGTAATGCATTTAAAGAGTCATACTTTCGTCCATGTGAGGTGTCTCTTTGTGTAGAAAAGAGAGAGAACGTTTGAAAGAGAAACATCAGGTGATTGTGTGTGAGAGAGAAATTATGTAAAATGGGAATTATGTAAACGAAAGAGATAAGACATAAAAATGTACACAATTCAAATATAATTTTATATATCATTGCATTTTAAAATATTTTCGAATATAAGAATTCTTGGATGGGAATGTCAATGGTTTGAATTATTATACCATAGTTATACTGTTCTCATCCAAACCATCTTGTTCATAATACTATCCCGTGTTCTCACAAATACTGTCTCCTGTATTGATATAAACTTAGAATGATGTATACAAAATTATAATGTATTATTTGCTCTCAATATAATTCTAACTCAGTAAACTTGACATTCTAATTCAGTAAATGTGACATTCAAACTCGGTAAATCTGAACAGTGTTCTATAAAATATATATATCATATATTTGGATTAGTGAAGGCATATGGCTCAGTGGTTAGAGAATTGTGCTTACAGTCATGGCGTTGTGAGTTCGGTTTGTTAACTGCGTTCCTGAGCAAGACACTTTATTTCACTTTGCTCCAGTTCACTCAGCTATAGAAATGAGTTGCGACATCACTGGTGCCAAGCGTTATCAGCGTTTGCCTTTCCTGTGGACCATGTCGGTGGCGTGAAGAGGGGAGACTGGTATGCATGGGTGACAGTTGGTCTTCCACAAACAACCTTGCTCGGACCTGTGTCTCGGAGGGGAACTTTGCAGGAGCAATCTCATGTTCATTCGTGACCGAAGAGTATCTTTTGCTTCATATTTAAATTTTTTAAAATTTTCTTCTGGTTAAATCAGAGTTGAAAGAGAAATGCATGTATCATAGATTGCTGCGATCGAAAGCAACGCATCAGCATTCCAATTGTCCTTCGAACAGAAAATCTTGTTCAAATGTTTGCAACAGCTTAGATTCTATTGGCAGTGCTGAATCGGAAGATCACTTGAATTTACCACCCAAGCACAGATATAGTTCGGTGACTTTCTTTAAGTAGAACATGAAAAGAGCACCGAGAGGAATAATCAATTTTGTTTAAAGTACAAGGGAAACATCATAAGATTTATGAAGTCTATGGTGCAAACATTTTCAGTGTAAACAATAATGAAATATGAAGGAAGTTCAAGCAATATTCTCTAGGCGGGCCATACTGTTCGACATTAATTCAGCCGAGGCGTGTTTGCTCATTTACAGGGAGTGGCAGACACAAACTAATTATGCGAATGCAATGTCAAACTGTAAAATATTGCAAACAAAGAATATATTAACACTAAATAAATATGATACTCAAGTAAGAGATATTTTTCAGACTTAATTCATTGAATTCTCTCTCTCTCACTCTCTAGATATATATATATATATATA